>NW_006922442.1:328090-342907 GCF_000298275.1 Orycteropus afer afer
CGGAAGTAGATTGCCCCATCTTCCTTCTGAGGAGTGGCTGGTGGGTTTGAACCGCCAGCCTTCTGGTTAGCAGTCAAATGCCTTAGGCACTATGTAGGAGACTTTAATACACCAGTTTCAGTGAAAGATAGAAGAACTGAAAAGACTCCACAAAGATGCAGAAGAACTAAACAATAATATCCACCAACTTGACCTTATTGACATCTACAGAGTACTTCACCTAACAGCACACTATACATTCTTTCCCAGTACACAAGGAACATTCTCCAGAATAGACCACATCTTAGGCCATAAAGCAAGCCTTAATAAATTTAAAACACATTGAAATAATGCAGAGTATCTTCTCAGATCACAGTGCTATTAAATTAAAAATCAACAATAGGAAGATCAATGGAGAAGGAGCAAACACAGAGAAACCTAACAACACCCTCCTTAAGAACAGCTGAATAACAGAAGAAATAAAAAAAAAATGAAATTAAAAAATTCCTTGGCTCAAAAGATAATGAAAACAGAACATACCAAAATCTTTGAAATATAGCCAAAAAGTCATCAGAGGTCAATATATAGCAATAAAAGCACACAACAAAAAAGAAGAGCCAAAATCAACACTTTAAACCAACACCTCCAAAAATTAGAAAAAGAAACAGCAAGGAAAGACTATAGTCGCTAGAAGAAAGAAAATAATAAAGACTTGAGCAGAAATCCATGAAACAGAAAATAGAAAGACAATAGAAAAAATCAACAAGACTAGAAGTTGTTTTTTTGCAAAGATTAATAGAATTGGAAAATTTAACAAAGGAAAAGAGGGAGAGTACAAATAACACAAATAAGAAACCAAATGGGCGACATCACAACACAACCAACTGAAATAATAAAAAAAAATCAGGATATTATGAAGAACTGTATTCTAACAAATTTGAAAATCTGGGAGAAATGGAGAGATTTCTAGAAACACACTAGTTACCTAAATCAACACAGATTTGAGGTGGAAAAGTTAAACAGATCCTTTAAAAAAAGAAAGAAATTGAACAGGTCATAAAAAAATTACCAACAAAAAAAAAAATGGCCTGCCCCAGATGATTTTATTAGAGTATTCTATCAAACATTCAGAGAACTGATACCAATCCTACTCAAACTATTCCAAAACATACAAAAGGATGTAATCCTCCCAAATTCATTCTATGAAGCAAGCATAACCTTGATACCAATACCAGGCAAAGACATCACTAAAATGGAAAACTGCACACCAATATTCCCCATGAATATTGATGCAAAAATCTTCAATGATAGACTAGTCAAAAGGCTCCAATACATATAAAAAGAACAATTTATTGTGACCAAATGGGGTTCATATCAGGTGTGCAAAGATGGTTCAACATTAGAAAAACAATCATTGTCCTTCCCTCACATAAATAAAACACAGGAAAAGAACCACATAATCATATCAGTAGATGCAGAAAAGGCATTTCATAAAATCCAACACTCATTTCTGATAAAAACTCACAGCAAAATAGGAATAGAAAGGAAATTCTTCAACATAATAAAGGGCATATATGCAAAATCAACAGTCAACATTATTCTCAATGGAGAAAGACTGAAATCATTCCCCTTGAGAACAGGAACCAGACAAGGATGCCCTCTATCACCACTTCCATTCAACATTGAATTGGAAGTCCTAGCCAGGACCATAAGGCGAGAAAGGGAAATCAAAGGTATCCAAATTGGTAAGGAGGAAGTCAAACTATTTATTTGCTGATGGCATGATCCTATACATAGAAAACCCAAGATGCTCAGTTAAAAAAAAAAAAAAAAAACACTGGAACTAATTGAGAAACTTAGCATAAAGTCATGGTACAATATCAACATCCAAAATCAGTTGGATTCTTCTACACCAGCAGATACTGCTGAAAAAGAAATAAGGAAATCAATACCATTTATAATAGCTACCAAAAAAAAAAAAAAAAAAGTGGGAATAAATCTTACCAGGGACACAAAAGACCTATACAAAGAAAATTATAAAGGACTATTTCAGGAAACCATAAGAGATCTACATAGAAGGAAGAACATATCATGCTCATGGATAGAAAGATTGAACAATTTGAGAATGTCAATTCTACCCAAAGCAATTTATACATTCAATGCAATCCCATTCCAGATCTTATCAACACTCTTTAAGGATATGGAAAAAAACAATCACTAACTTTACATGGAAAGGAAAGGAATCTTGGAGAAGCAAAGCACTATTGAAAAAGAAGAACAAAGTAGGAGGTCTCACACTGTTGGATCTCAACACTTACTACTATACAGCCACAGTAGTAAAACAGCCTGGTATTGGCACAATGACAGACATGTAGACCAATGGAATGGAATTGAGAACCTAGAAATACATCCATCAACCTATGGTCAGCTGATCTTTGACAGAAGGGTAAAAGCCATTAAATGGGGAAGAGATTATCAGTTTAACAAATGGTGCTCGCAAAACTGGATATCAATTTGCAGGAAAATGAAAGAAGATACGGACCTCACACCATACACAAAAACTAACTCCAGATGCATCAAAGACTTAAATGTGAAACCTAAAACTATAAAGTTCTTCAAGGAAAAACTAGGGGCAAATTTAGGGGCCTTAATGTATGGCATAAATAGACTATTAAGCATAACCTAAAATGCACAAACAGCAGAAGAGAAACTGGATGATTGGGACCTTCTGAAAATTAAGTTTTCATGTGCTTCCAATGATGGCTCCAAAAGAGCCAAAAGAGAACCTACAGATGGGGAAAAAATATTAGGCAATGACATATCTTAAAAGGGAGTTATTTCTAAAATTTATAGAAAACTCCAACACCTTGGTAACAAAAAGATAAATAATCCAATTAAAATGGGCAGGAGGCCAAAAAACACATGAAGAAATGTTCATGACCATTAGCCATTAGAGAGATGCAAATCAAAATGACAATGAGATACCATCTTGCCTGAGCACTAGTAGCAAAGTTCAACAAGACAGAAATAAGAAATGCTGATGAGGATGTGGAGAGATTGGGACTCTCATACACTGCTGGTGGGATTGTAAAATGATATAACCACTGTGGAAAGCAGTATGGTGATTCCTTAAACAGTTGGAATTACAAATACTATTTGACCCAGCAAATCCATTACTAAGTATATATCTTAAAGAAGTGAGAGCCAGGACAAGAATAGATATATGCACACCCATGTTCATCATTGCACTATTTATAACAGCCAAAAGATGGAAACAACCAAGGTGTCCATCAACAGAAGAATGGATAACCAAACTATGGTATTTACATATGATGGAAAATTATGCAACCCTTAAGAATAATATAGAATGTGCAAAACACCGCATAAAGTGGATGAACTTGGAGGACATTATGCTGAATGAAATAAGTCAATCACAGAAGGACAAATATTGTATTAATCAGTTATTGTAAAAAGTCAAGGAAAGGTTTATATATGGAAGGAAATGTTCTTTGTTTGTTACCAAGGGTGGGATGTGCGTGGAGGGAACACTGTTAGATAGGTAGAGGCAAGCATTGATTTGGGTGAAGGGAAAGGGAATGTACCAAATGTGAGCAATTGATGAACCCTTTTCACATACAGTATTGTGTTGTCAGTGGAGGCAAACTTTGATCTATGGATGGATAGGTGAGTGGACAGGATGAACTATTAGATATGCCTATGCAGTGGGGTGTGTGCCCATGACCATACATAGGGTTGGCAGACAGCATTTCTACAAGTGTATTTGTTTGTTCTGTAAGAATTCCCAGGTATATAGTAGAGGTGACAAGGGACACATTTGTTGTCACTTCTTGGCTACAGCCAGCTACCTAGAGGGAGTAAGTAGTGCCACCGGTGAGCTTGGGACCATGGTTGCAGCCAAGCTTGCATGCCAAGCTCAATTGGCTTATCATACTACACAAAAATATTGTTCCACATCACTGCTTTGTGATGGGGATCTTAAAACTTGCAAGTGGCCCATCTAGATGCAGTGATGGGTCTCTCCTCATCCAGAGCAAAGAAGAATAAAGAAAACCAAAAGGCACATGGGAAAAACTGGTACAAGGGACTGGTACACCATGCTATCCTCAGCCTATATGACTATAAGACCAGAAGAACTACGTGGTGCCCAGCAACCACTGTCAACCACTCAGAGGGCGATATAGGAGATCCTGGATAGAGAGGGAGAACAATGGGGACAGAACTCAAAATCGTAAAGAAAAAATAAAGACAAAAAGGACTACTTTTGCTAGCTTGATAGAGCCTGGTGGAACCCCTACAGTATGACCTCTAGCTGCCCCCAGGTCTGGAATTGAACCTACTCTTGGGCCTCCAGCCAAACTAAAGAGAGGCATATAAGCTGAACATTTATATTGGGTAGATACACTCCTTGGAGAGAACAATCATGGGAGAATAGAAGGGCTGTGTATGCACAGGGAGACAGCTCAGGGGGCAGGAGTGCATGGGAAGGAAGGACACACAGAAGAGGTAACTATGGGGAGGAAGTGGGAAGACAGCTGTTGCATTGTGGTAAATTGTAGTCAATGTCATGAGACAAAGTCTAAGTGAACTTCTGTGTGGAAAATGAATTCACTCTGTAAACTTCCACCCAAATCACAATAATAATAATAATAATAATAATAATAATAAAATTTCCTGTTTGAAAATGAAGAATAAAATATGCAAGTTTTTCCAAACAAAATGTTCCATAAAATATTTTATTAAACTTTTTACCAAGATACTATTATATTAACTACATTTTGCAATGAAAGTTGAATAATTTTTATATTTAATTAAAAATTATATTATTTAAAAGTAAAAAATATTACCTCAGTTGCATTCTTCTTGTTATTTTATTCCATCATGTTGATTTTCAGATCATAAAACCCCATTTGACAGAGTAACTGCTTCATAGGGTTTTCTAGGCTGTAACCTTTACCGGAGTAGATAGATAATCCAAATCTTTCTTCCGTGGAGCCACTGGAAAAGAGAGCATTCAACTCCCAAGTTTTCTGTTACCAGATGAGAATTTTATCATTGCCCCACCAGGGCTCCTTTTCAGTTGCACTAATCAAATTTAATTTTCTCAATAGCTAAATGTGGCTACTAGCTACAGTGTTGGAGAGTGCAAGTCTAGAACATCAAATATATACTGATATATTATAAATAGAATGTCAACTTTCTGCAAATATTTTTCAGTTGTTGTTATTTGCCGTCGAGTCGCCCCCGACTCATAGCGACCCCTCCTTGTGTTTCCGAGGCAGTATCACTACGGAAGTAGGATTGCTCAACCTTCCTTCTGAGGAGTGGCTGGTGGTTTTGAACTGCCAGCCTTCTGGTTAGCAGTCAAGTGCCTTAGGCACTATGCTACCAGAGCTCCTTATTTTTCAGTATATATGCTATCATTTTTATTTTACAGTATTAGGAAACTAAAATCCTTAGATGTTTAGAACCTTACCCATGGTTGCACATTAAGAGGAATATTTCAGGTTCATGCCCAATAGTATCTGACTGTAATATTAGCTCTTTTTCTACTACTATGCTGCATTCTGTCTCCTTCAGAAAAATGTAGAGCAAACTGATGATATTGAATAGGATTCAAACTAATAAAATTGAAAATTAATTGCTAACATGGGAGCATTCAACACTTTTTTAAAAACACTAAAGTTCAAGTTTCTTAAAAAAATAACTATATATATCACAAAAAATACCTAAGTCAAATCTTTGTGACATTTATATTACAAAGAAATGGTCCTCACTGAATTATTGGCACAATATTAATAAATTAAAGAAAAGAAAACTATGTTTATCTAGTTTCTAAATTTCCTCTTTTATTTTTCTTTTTCCCTGCAACTATTATAACTAGAATTTAGGATGAATTTGCATAAAAATTACACAAGAACATTAAGATTAAAGTATTTCTAATTTCTATTTTCATAACACTAGTATATCTTTTTTTTCCTTTGCCTTCTAAATTCTTCTACTTTGATTAAAAACATATATTCTGAAACATAAAAATAAATTTCAGAAATTAATAACCAAACAGAATAAGCTTGCAAATGTTTTCATAAAGTTGATTGAGGTGCCCTGGACATTTTTGAACAAAGATTTTATTTAAACTACCTGGTTAATATTAGGCAAAATGTATATTTTCTTTTCAATTATCTAGAATGTCATACAATAATCACTTATTCTTTTCCTTTTTATAGCTATAAATATGTATGTAAGAGAACAGTTGTAATTTCAATATTTGTCACTTATTCAATTTAGTAACATTAATTGTATTATCTTGTTGTGAAACCATCACCTTATGACTTTCCACCTTTTTCTTTTAGCCTTAACAGAAATAAGTGTTTCCTAAGCAATGAATTCCCTTTTCTTACTCCTCCCTGTCTGCCTCTTATAACTGATAATAAATAATATCAGGTCTGTATACATTTGCCAGTCCTAGGTCTTTCATACAAATGCAACAATGCAATACTTTTCCTAATGTGACTTATTTATTTTACGCATCATGATGTTTTCAAGATTCAACCAAGTTGTAGCAGGTATCAGGGCTTCGTTTATCTTTATGGCTAATATATATATGTACTACATTGCATTCATCTATTCATTTATTGATGAACATTTAAATTGTTTTCACAGTTCAGCTATTGGGAAAAGTGTTCGTGAATATTGGTATACATATACTTTGGTGGCATAGTGCCTAAGGCATTTGACTGTTAACCAGAAGCCTGGAGGTTCAAACCCACCAGCTGCTTATTGGAAGGAAGGTTGGGCAATCTACTTCCATAGTGATACTGCCTTGGAAACCCAAGGAGGGGTCACTATGAGTCGGATTTGACTCGACAGCAGTAAGTTTTTTTTTTTTTTTTGTTTTTTTTTTTATACTTGTTTGACTTCCTGCTTTCCATTTTCTTGGATGTATACCTAGGCATGGAATTATGGAATTATATGTTAACTTTATGATTAATTTTTTAAGGAACCATCAAAACATTTTCCACAGCAGCTGTATCACTTTACAATCCCATCAGCAATGGATGAGAGTTCCTATTTCTCCACATCTCATCAACACTTTTTTTCTCCTCCTTAAAAAAAAAAAAAAAAGTAGCCTTCTTAGTAGGTATGAATTGATACTTCACTGTGGTTTGATTTGCATTTCCCTAAGGACCAATGAACAATATCATGATAAACAGGAAAAATATTGAAGTTACCAAGGACTTCATTTTATTTGGATCAATAATCAATGTCCATAGAAGCAACGGAGGGTTGGAGGCTCCTTTTTCCTTGGGCATGGCTCTATATTAAGGCTGGGGCATGAGGTAGGTGGGCCGGAGGCTTGGAAGCAGCTTTTCTCTTTGGTGTGGCTCCGTATTAAGCAGCGGCCTCAGGTAGCAGGCTGGAGGCTTGGAGGCTGCTTTTCATTTGGGTGTGACTCTATATTAAGGCCAGGGGCTGAGGTAGGCAGGCCGTAGGCTTAGAGGTTGCTTTTCACTTGGGTGTGTGTGGTGGTTATGTTTGTGTGTCAACTTGGCTGAGCCTCTTGAGTGGCTGGGCAGCTGATGGTAGTTATTCCCCATGATGAGACGGGCCATCAATTCAATGGTGGGCTCCACCACAAGCAGCTGAGTAGCTGCCTTTGGGATGTGGTCCGCTTCCTGTATATAAGGAGAAGCCTTGGGAATGGTCTCCAGCCTATGGCACTCTTGGACCCTGCATGTAGCCGTGTCATTGTTCAGCAGCCTGCCATGCTCTGCCAACCTTGGAACTTACAATGGACTTAAATTAATGGCCTGCTGTGTGGTTTGGTAACATCAGGACTATGCCATTTCACTTGTCAATGTTGGGCTTCTCAGCCTCAGCAGCCAGCAGCTGTCTGAGTGAAGAAATGCCTCTAGTTTCAGTGGGCCAGGAGCTGGAGGCAGAGCTGAAGCCCAAGACTGAAGGGCTTTCACCCAGCTTGGCACTTTAAATTAAACTTAAAGCCTCCAAATTGTAAGAATAAACTCTTGTTTATTAAGGCCATCCCATTTGTGGTAGGTTTCCTGTCAGAGTGGCATTAGGTAACCAGAACAGTGTGGCTGTATATTAAGGCCAAGGTCTGAGGTAGGTGGGCTGGGTCTCAGGGGCTGCTATTGTTTGTGGGTGGCTCTATTTTCAAGCTGTTGCCTGAGGTGGGCAGGTGAAGATGGGTTAGGAACAACTAAGGAAGACAAACTTGTCTGTGAGTTTGTCATCCTATTGTGGGTTACATGTTGCTATGGGGCTGGAGGCTATGCCACCATGTTACAAAATGCCAGCAGAGTTACCCATGCTTGGCAGGTTTCAGTGGAGCTTCCGTGCTGAGACAAACTTGGAAGAACGAAGAGGCCACCCACTTCTCAAACAATTAACCAGTGAAAACCTTATGAATAGCAGTGAAACATGGTCTGATATATTACTGGAAAACTTTATGAATAATCCTGAAACATCGTGCAATATATAATGCTGGAAGATGAGCCCATCAGGTCAGAAGACACTCAAAATTTGGGGAAAAACTAATTCCTTAGAGTAGATACAACCTTAACAATATGGACAGAATAAAGCTTTCATGACTTCCATTGGCTGATGTGGCACTACTCAAAATGAGTAGAAACAGATGCAAACATCCACTAATAATTGGAACATGGAATGTATGAAGTACAAATCTAGGAAAATTGGAAAATGTCAAAAATGAAATGGAACACATAAACACGAATATCCTAGGCATTAGTGAGCTGAAATGGACTGGTTTTGGCCAATTTGAATCAGGCAACCATATGATTTACTATCCCAGGAACGATAAATTAAAGAGGAATGGTGTGGCATTCATTGTCACTAAGTGTTTGAAGACCTGTCCTGAAGGACAACACTATCACTAATAGGGTGATATCCATATGCCTACAAGGAAGCCCAGGTAATACTACTAGTATTCAAATTTATGCATCAACCACCAAAGTGAAAAATGAGGAAATTGAAGATTTCTACCAACTTCTGAAGTCTGAAATTGACCAAACATGCAATCAAGATGTGTTGATTATCACTGGTGACTAGAATGTGAAAGTTGGAAACAAAGAAGTGTTACCAGTAGTTGGAAACAGAAATAATGATAAAATAAGCAATGACTATATATGTGGACTTCACCAGATGGAATACACAGGAATCAGATTGACATCATCTGTGGCAAGAGGTGGCAAGAGGTGGTGGAGAAGTTCAATATCTTCGGCTAAAACAAGGCCAGGAGCTGATTGTGGAACTCACCATCAACTGCTCATATGCACATTCAATTTGAAATTCAATTGAAGACAAATAAAACAAGTCCATGAAAGCCAAACTATACCTTGATAATATCCCTCCTGAATTTAGAGACCATTTAAAGAATAGATTTGATTCATTGAACACCAGTGACCAAAAACCAGAGGAATTATGGGAAGATATCAAGAACATCATCCATGAAAAAAGCAAGAGGTCATTAAAAAGACAAGAAAGAAAAGACCAAAATGGATGTCAGAAAAAACTCTGAAACTTGCCCTTGAGTGGAGAGTAGCTAAAGCAAATGGAAGAAATGACAAGGTTAAAGAGCTGAACAGAAAATTTCAAAGAGCAGGTTGAGCAGACAAACCCAATTACTATAAGGAAATATGCAAAGACCTGGAGTTAGAAAACCAAAAGGGAAGAACACATTCACCATTTCTCAAGCTGAAAGAACTTAGGAAAAAAATTACACCTCGAGTTGCAATATTGAAATATTCTATGGGCAAAATATTGAATGATGTAGTAAGTACTAAAAAAAAGGATGGAAGGAATACACAGAGTCATTGTATCAAAAAACCTGGTTGATTGTCATTCAATTCAGGAGATGGCTTATGATCAAGGACCAATAGTATTGAAGGAAGAAGTTGAAGCTGCACTGAAGGAATTGGAGAAGAACAAGGCTCTAGGAATTGGCAGAATACCCACTGAGATGTTTCAACAAAAAAGATGTCATTCTGGAAGCATTCACTTGGCTATGCCAATAGATTTAAAAGACAGCTACCTGGACAACTGACTGGAAGAGATCCATATTTGTACCCATTCCAAAGAACGGTGATCCCACAGAATGTGGAAATTATCAAACAATATCATTAATATCACTTGAAAGTAAAATCTTACTGAAGATATTTCAAAAACGGCCACAGCTATATATTGACAGAGAGCTTCCAGAAATGCAAGCTAGATTCAAACGAGGATGAGAAATGAGGAATATCATTGCTGATGTCAGATAGATCTTAGCTGAAAGCAAAGAATTCCAGAAAGATGTTTACTTATGTTTTCTTGACAATGCAAAAGCATTTAATTGTGCAAAAGATCATTTTCTGCATATATGCCATTATTTTAACAGAAGGGTTTCAGTTTTAATATGACATTTTTCTTCCACAATTATATTAAACTCTCTCCCACAGTAATTATGCAGAAATCGAGGTAGAGTTTGTTTTAAATCTCTATGTGATCTTGCAAACGTATTCCAAAGCCACTGTATCATGACAATAACAAAAAGAACAGACTAAGGCCTTTATTGATTTTTTAAAAATCAAAACAAAACAAAAACAATTTAATACTTTCTATATATTTCTTTCAAAGAGCTCTTGTGGTATAAAAATGTAGATGAGGTTTTTATTTGTACACTGCATGGTATGTGCTTATTGCATCTGAATGTTCTCACAGCCTACCCTAAGATCTAAGCATGTTGTCTTAAAACAATTATTTTTTTCTGAAATATACCCCCAAGTGGACCACTTTGCTATAGAAACAGTCAAATTTTATTTTTTATTTTCTTGTCAGAATATACCCTGAAGGCAAGCTATGGTAGATTCCTTTCCAAAGAATAGAGAAATACTATGTGGATTACAATTATATCCAATATAGTATTTAAAAGTAAATTACACTAATGTTTTCTAACCTATTTCACAATATGGTAAAATGTATACATGGAATAAAAATGATTATGAGTTTGAAAGAAATAATATGGACATCACATTTTCCCTTTTTCAATGATTATTTCTTTGGAATATTTCTGTGCCCATCTTAGAAGCTGAAACATTTTTCCTAGTAAAATAGTACTGGAGTTAAGAGGATATATGCTCTGGGTTTGAATCCTAGCTCAAATGCTAACAGTTTTGTAGCCTTGGACAAGGTACCTAACAGCTCTGTCTCCTGTCCTATAATAATGACCTCTACAGAGGACTGGTTAAATGGGAAGCTCTTTGAAGAGTTCCTCCCACAGAGTAAATACTCATTATGTGTTTGCTATTAATGTGCTTTGAAAATTAAAATGACATGTTTATCTATCTGTATACTACAGCAGAAGGACAACAGATTTATTTTAAGAAATTTTGAATAGGCATTGATCAGGGAAGAAGGAAATGTGTGATAAATGTTCAAAGATTATCAACATCTAATGAGGAGAAATCTTGCTACTGCTAAAGTAATTTGTATGACTGTGTGTATATGTGTGTGTGTTCTTTCATTTGGAAAGTGTGTTGCTGTTGTATGACATCAAGTGGACTCCAATTCATAGTGATCCCATGTGACAGAGTAGGACTTCCCATATGGTTTTCTAGGCTGTAACCTTTAAAGTATTTTGTTCCATGGACCAGTTAGTAGGTTTGAACTGCCAACCTTTTGGTTATTATATGATAACTTAACCATTGTGATATCAAGGCTCTGTGAATTAAAGGCTGAAATTGTTTGGGGTAGGGTAAAAGTAAACACTCTCTAAGTCCCTGTTGGTTTTGCCAGATGGGAAAAACTGACAACCAGTTAACTTAAATACATTTTTAAAATGTATAACATCATAAAATCAAACTCATATGTAATTAAAGTTACATGATATCTGATATTCTAGAACTCAGTAACAGTAGTAGTCCATAGGATCTACTGGTGTAGTTTGAAATCTACTGGTGATAGTTATTTATGAGTTTAAATTTATCAAGAAACAGCTATAGATAGATAGGGTCGATTTCTTCAGCAACATCAGTTAATGCTGATTAACTAACCCCATATATCATTTTATCTTACAATTCAAATTCCAGATGTTTAAGACCAGGCAGGATTTATTGACCTACCTAACATATGATGGTCTTCATTGTAATCTTTAAAGAATAACTGGATAGATTCACATAGGAATAAGTTAAATTTTTAGAATTTCATTTTCTTAAGCAAAGTAATCTAAGCTTATCTTTTATGCAAAACTAGTCAAACTGTTTAAAATATTTTATATACTGATCTTTTTAGAAATAAACACATTTGTTTCTCTTGTTTTATATTCAAAACAATAATAAGTATGCTTAACTTAATTACATTTAATTGAATAGATTTCATTTAATTCTATTAATTACAATAGTAGCTGACAACAGCCTGATAGTCACATCTGAATTGATTCTGTCATAACAATGGAATTTAAACATTTGCTAAAAGGCACATTAATCATATACATTTTTTTCAATTATTAACAGAGAGATGCATTTTATCAAGAATTATATAAATTTAAAAATAGAAGAAAATGATCTTCCTTTTGTGGTATCAATATGTCATGTATAACTGATATAAAAATAGCTTGGTATATATTGAGAGTTAGAAATAAAATAAGTTGATTTTTCTTAATATTATTCCATAAGCAATATTTACAATGCAAACATTTACATTTTACAAAGTAGACTTTATATACTTTGAAGTTTACAGTTTGTTTTTTCCTCTCTATCACCTTAAATTACCTGAAAAACAAATGAAAATCCTGTGAGGTAAAAAGAGTAGCAAGAACATAAAGCTCACAGCTTTTAAGGGAATTATCAATGGCTAAGACAATGAAAACACAATACAACAAACTAAATAAGCAAACAAAAATATCATCATTAACCATGGCACAGTCACTTATAGAGGATGTATCACACAGACAAACTGGTGTTTGTTTGGTAGTCCAGTAATTGAGTTTATATTCTTGTTCTACAATTTGACCAGCTGTGTGATGTGAGAGAGATATTGAAATAATCTAATTTTAATTTCATCAGCTACAAAATCTGAACAAATGAAAATGAACTCAGAACTTTTAGAGACCTTGAATTTGATAATATTCATAATAATGCATATTATTATTTATCTAGTCAAGGTATAGTGCCTAAGGCATTTGACTACTAACCAGAAGGCTGTCAGTTCAATCCCACCAGCCACTCCTCAGAAGGAAGATTGGGAAATCTCCTTCCCTACAGATACCACATCAGAAACCCAAGGAGGGGTCACTGTGATTCAAGATGAAGGAAGTTTGTGTTTTTTTTAGTTTTCATTTTTTTTAGTTTTAGTTTTAGTATGTAATTTAGTTTTTCATTCATAAACTTTCTAAAGTAGTCTATAATAAAACTTTATATAGAACATGATACTATTGGAAGAGATGTAACAGTAAATATAAGTATCATTTTTAATGTTGAGAGTATCTTTATCACGTGCAACTTTGAGCCAGTTATTATTTCAAGTTTGTTTCTTCATTGGTGAAAAGGAATAATATAACCTACAGCTTATTATGACATAAGTATGAGTATATTTAAAACACCATTGTATATTTATAATAATTATATGACTCTAAGCTGTTAATGTTTTACATGATGTTGACATTAATATTTATTGGCTATCTTTTAAACCTATAATTTGTAAGTATTCTCAGATCAGTTCCCTAGATTCTCACAAAAACTCGTAGGGAGATTGTTTTTGCATCCTATTTTAATGAGGAGAAACGTAGAGTTCAGAGAGTAAAGTAACATGTGCAAAGTCTCACATGCACTGGCATGCAATTATTTGAATCCCTGAACATTCTTTTTCAGCATTCTGAGAAACCTACTTGCTTTTGCGAAAACCTAGCTTCTGACCTAAAGAATCAGTACAAATATCATTGAACTGCTTTCTGTTACACACATTGTTCCATGTTATCAAAGTAAATTTTTTGATTCCACAGGTAAACAAGGGTCTTCCAAAGGAAGGTGATGGAGTTGTTGTTGTTCTTTTTCTTGTTAGGTGTTATTCAGTCAATTCAGATTCAGAGTGAACCCAAGGGACACAGTAGAACAGTCTCATAGGGTTTTCTAGGCTGTAATCTTTGTAGGGACAGATTACCAGGTCTTTCCTCTAGGGAACGGCAGAGTGGGTTCAAACTTCTAACCTTTCTGTTAACAGTAAAGCACTTAAGCATTGAACTACCAGGGCTTCATACATGATAAAAGGCTTTTCTTTTCTTTTATGTATTATTTGACTTCTCCATTTTATTCAACTCTATTACAGACTTCACAGAAATCAAAAAGTGTATATAACTAAATTTCATCTTATCTTATTCTTATATAAGTATTTAGAGACAAATATGAGTTTTACCTATAAACAGTATAAAGACCTGCAAGGGTTACTTTTTTCAAACTTTCCCTCTTACACTAACACTGGGTGAGGAATGCTTAAATTCTTGATTTGAAACTCATCAATAACATTTATATAAACTTATCTCTGGACACACTTTGTTACTTCCAAAACATTTTTTTCTAATTCCACACATTTCCTTAATTTCAATAAGTAATTAGTCATATAAAAACACAACAAAAAAATACCTATATTGAGGATCCCTAGTTAAGGAAGTTAAACTCTCCATATTTAAAGCTTTGGTCATTAGATGCTATATCATTGATTACATAAAGAAACATTATTAAAGAAAATTTAATATGCATTCTCTTAAATTAAGCAGCATTTAAAGTAGGAACACATTATATATATATA
>NW_006922442.1:343007-346547 GCF_000298275.1 Orycteropus afer afer
AAAAGAAGACCCAAAATTGGTACTGCTTCTGAGAGCAAAATTCTAGCTTAAATTGTCTTTTGTCCTCAATTTCTTTGTAATTTACAATATATATTTCCATCCTCAAATAAGCAGCGATACTATATACAAATATCCAAGTTTCTATCCATCTTTTAGGAGCTCTGGTAGCATAGGGCCTAAGGCACTTGACTGCTAACTAGAAGGCTGGTGATTCAAACCCACCAGCCACTCCTCAGAAGGAAGATGGGGCAATCTACTTCTGTAGTGATACTGCCTCGGAAATCCAAGGAGGGGTCGCTATGAGTCGGTTCTGACTCGACGGCACATAACAACACAACAAAAACATCCGTCTTTTAGTGAATAACCCTAGGTCCCAGACTTTTTAAACATTGGTCGAAAGCAACATAACACAAAGAATATTATCCCACTTGATGAGCTGCAATGTCTAGCTTCCTTTCAGAGTTAACTTCTAAATATTCTTTTTAACCACTTTTAGTATGTAGATCACTTTGAAAATCTGATGAAATACACAGACATGCTTCCCAGAAAAAAAAAAAAAAAAAGTGCTATATTATGCTGAACAAACCTTACTTTGTATACATTTGAAGAAGCTCTTTGAATTGCCTAGAGATCATTTATGCGTGTGGGGCTCAATACTGAATGTGGAAAAGAGGAAAAAAAAATATAACCACAATTATAAAAATAGATGTGTCAAAAATGAGAGCCTGTGAAATGTTAATTTTTTTTTTTGTCTAGCTACACTTTATTTCTCAGAATTTTCAAAATATTCAGAAAGTTCTCTCAAGTTTCTCTAACTGCACTTCCCCTTTCACAAGCCTCACAGTGCTCCTTGGTTCAGGAATTTAACTTCAAATTTTTGGCTGAATAGAAGTTCCCCCAACCTTCTGTCTTAGTGAGCTCTACCACCATAAGTAAAGTTTCTGGTCAGTTTATGAGAGAACTGATACTTTTTCTCCATTCATTAACAATCATCTTAAGCAAGAATTGATCAAACATGTGTACCACATTGACAATATTGTGATGTTCTTTGTATTATAAGAGCAATCATGGATATAAAAGAAGTGCTTCAGTTCTCTAAGCTCCTAGACATGGGTGCTAACTTGTCAATCAAAATCACATGAAATTCAGTCTTCAAAAACTAAATCAAATGCTAGAGTTTTAAAAGGCCAATGCAAGTCAATACTGTTTCCACTTTTGTAAAGCATGCTCAATAAAGCCAAGTGAGATGAGCAGGCCTTAAGTGGGTAATAGATGCACACACATGTTTTTAAATATTTAAATTAATTACTTTTTACAAATATTGAAGTGATATTTTCAAATTAGTTCACCTTTAAATTGCTGATCTCTATGCTGAGCTCCATGCATTAATGATATATATAGTTCAGAAAACATATTCTTGCCTTCTAAGTTAAACCATGAACCTGTTACAGCATAAACGTGTCAATTGTACAAAATTCATAGTATTCAAAAACCAAATGTGCAATATTTAAATCACTTCATTGGATTTTTCTTCAACATTGCAGCAATCTGGTAAAACTTAGAATAACCAACTCTGTCACACAATATTGTGCTTTGCCAACAGACTACTTGTCTATGGACAATCACTAAAATACAGACTGAGAAAATGTTTTATTCAACCACCCGCAGAATATGTTCTTTTTCCTGTCAGTCTCATTGGCTCAAAAGACCAAATGCAAAATAAAATATTCTTAATTCCGTAGTTCTTGTGAAATGATGGATTTTAAAATAAAAGAGAAAAATGTCTAAATGAGCAATATGTCAGTTTCTGGTAAAATGTTTATAGTCCCGATATACCAATGTGATTAGAAGATCAACATTAAAACTGAGAATAGGCATATTTAACATTTTTGCCAAATTGAGAAGCTTGGTAAGGTCTTTCTTTTGTTTTTAAAGAAAGTATTGTTACTAAGTTAAATCTCTATGTATTGCAGTGTTGTTATCTGTCATTAAGATGAGAAGATAAAAAAATATAGATATAGAATCATCACATTTATCTATGTTTCTTCTGATTTCTCAGTAAAATGATAGCATGGATTAAAGAGTTACAAAAATTTAGAGAAAGGGAAAGAAACCAAAAACAATACAACATCAAGAACAAAAACAAAAACATAAATGAGAGAAGTAAACATAATTTTGGAAGATAGAAATTGAATGAACAGAGGACGCTTGTGTTAATGAATGAAATATCTAAAACTTGTTTATAGTGAGTGACATTTAAACAAGAAGTAACTTTTTTTGTGGTTTAGAAACACAGACATACTTATCAATTTAAATCACTTCCTAATGTAAGTGTAAAATTTGGTATAAAAACAAGAGTTATTGAAAATCTACATAACAGTGTGTTTAATCCAAATTCTTTCCCCTTAATCACTCAACCAAGGCCTCTGCTTCTACCATTCTATCTAGAGACAGGAACTTTATTCTTTAGAGATGGGAGACTAGAGAGAACCTAGGCACAGGGCATGTGGGACTTAGACAAAGGGCTGAATGCTGGATAATTGAGTGAACATCTGAGGATGAATTGTTAGATGCCTAGTTACTTGTCCATGTGTGGTTCCAGCTGAGCTTACACTCCCTGTGAGGTGAAATTTTCCTCTGTAGAGAGGCAGACTATCCTCAGAGAAAATATCTATTGCTTATTCCATTAAGAACATCCATTTGAAGAACATGATTCATACTGAAAAATGAAATCTATTTGTAGACAACATTCGCCCTTGCACATTGAACTTCTCTTCTTCTTTTTTATGACTGTCTTTTAAATATGTGTGATGGCCCTAGGCTTGTTTGCCCTCAAATTCTTCCCTCACCGATAACACTCTGGTTTCTGAAGTCATCATTTCCAAACTTCCTACAATGGCTGGCTGGGTGCTACATTCAACTAAAGTAAGGGATAGATGGAATACTTGAGGATAAGGAAAAGGGAAGAGTCAAGGTAATCTCTCCTCTCATTCACTCCATTTTGGGCAGCATCACTAGCACAGTATGAGTCTTCTCCATGGTCCTCATTCCCACCTGAGAAGACCACCTTGTTTAAACCCCAACAAAACAAGAATATTAGCATATAAATGTCCAGTTTAAAGAATCAGTATTTAAAAAAAAAATATTGCAGTGGAATTTCAGTCATTTTCATGTGACATTTACAATTTAGTGACATTAATTGCATTCAACATGTTGTGCAACTATCACCACTACCCATTTACATGTTTTTTCATTACACTTAAGAAAAACTCCACACCCCTTAAATAACTCACACATTACCCCTTTCACTGATTCCTGTTAACTACAGATTGGTCTCTATGCATTTGCCTATTGTGGGTTCATAGAATATTTGTCCATTTTTGTTTGCCTCATTCTCTCAGCATAATATTTTCAAGAATCATCTATATATAAGTTGTTGTTGTTGTTGTTGTTGTGTGCTGTTGAGTCAGACCTGACTCATAGCGACCCCTCCTTGGGTTTCCAAGGCAGTATCACTACGGAAGTAGATTGCCCCATCTT
>NW_006922442.1:346647-350780 GCF_000298275.1 Orycteropus afer afer
TTCCTTCCGAGGAGTGGCTGGTGGGTTTGAACCTCCAGCCTTCTGGTTAGTAGTCAAGTGTCTTAGCCACTATGCTACCAGAGCTCCCTATATATAAGTATGTATCAGAATTTTGTTAATGCTTATGACAGAATAATATTCCTTTATATGTATATACAACACTTTATTTATCCATTCATCGGTTATGACCATTTGTGTTGTTTTTACCTTTTGACTATTGAAAATAATATTGCAATAAAGATTGGTGTAGAAGTACTTTGTTTTCATTTTCATTTTAATTTTTGGTATGAATTTGGCATGTAGTGTACATTTTGGTATGGGAACGTAATTACTAGGTCACATGGTGGTTGTATGATTAATTTTTGGAGGTAAAAGTATAGCCACAGAAGTTTCATCATTTTACAAACCTACCAGCAATGGATGAGAGATCCGATTTATCCCCGTCTTCACTTGCTGTTTTCTGCTTTTCAGAAAATGGCCATCCTAGTGGGAGTGATATCTTATCTCATTGTTGTTTTGATTTTCCTTAGATATGCATGTGAGAGCTGGACAATGAATAAGGAAGACCGAAGAAGAGTAGATGCTTTTGAGTTGTGGTGCTAGCGAAGAATGCTGAAGGTACCATGGATTGCCAAAAGAACTAATATATCTGTTCCGGAAGAAGTACAGCCAAGATACTCCTTGGAAGCGAGGATGGACAGACTTCATCTCACGTACTTTGGTCATGTTGTCAGAGGGGACCATTCCCTGGAGAAGGATGTCATGCTTGGTAAGGTGGAGGGTCAACAAAAGAGGGGAAGGCCTTGGGGAAGATGGATTGACACACTGGCTGCGACGGTGGGCTCAAGTATTGCAAGGATCATGGAGCTGGCTCGGGATCGGGAGGTGTTTCCTTCTGCTGTGCGTAGGGTCGCTATGAGTTGGAAGTGACTCGACAGCACCTAACAACAACAACAACAACAATGACTTTGAGCATCTTTTCATGATTTTATTGGTCATTTGTATATCTTTTTTGGTGAAATGTCTATTTAAGTCATCTGCCCCATTTTTAACTGATTTTTTTTTTTTTTTTTGTCTTTCTGTTGTAGAGTTGCAGGATCTCTTCACTTTGTTCATGAAGTCCTTGGGGGCACACACACAAATATTACTGTAATAAAATTTGTCTATTTTGTCTTTTGTTGCTTATGCTTATTACAGTGTCATATTCATTAATCTATTGTAAAAATTAGGTAAGTCCTGAAGCACTACTGCAATGTTTTGATCTTAGACTTTATGGCTTAATTTCTCACATTTAGGTTGTCAATATATTTTGAGTAGATTTTTTAATATGCTATGAGATTGAATCTGTTCAATCTTTGGCATGGAAAGATCCAGTTGTCCAAGCACCATTAAGGAGATTATTCTTTTCCCATAAAATGAACATAGTAGCCTCGTTAAACATCAATTTTCCATAAATTTATGGTTTTATTTCTGGACTCTCAATTATATTCAATTAGTCTATGTGCTATTATTACATGAATGCCAGATTTTTTTTTTTTTTTGTCATGAGTATATTCCCTTTTGCCTAGAAATACTTTATCATTCAGCCTGTCTTCTAATCCGTGAATACAAAATGTATTTTCATTCATTCAATTAATTAATTAATTAATTCTTTGATTTGTTTTAGCAATGTTTTGTAGTTTTAAGTATGCATGTCTTTCACCTTCATGGTTAAATTTATTCCTAGGTATTCTTTTAGATGCTATAATAAATGGAATTTTCTTAATTTCCATTTCATATTGACCATTGTTGTTATATAGAAGCCCAAAGATTTTTGTATGTTGGCTTTGTACCCTTCAACTCTGATGAAATGATTTGTTATCTCTAGCTGCTTTCTTAACTTTGGGAATTACTGTATATAAGATCATGTTATCTAGGAATTGGTATAGTTTTAATTCTCCCTTTCTAATTTAAATACAGTGTATATTTTTTCTCTTACCTAATTGCTCTGGCTTAGACTTCCAGTACTGTACTGAATAGCAGTGATGAGAGTCAGACACTTTAATGTGATGTTAAGGGGAAAGCTCTCAATCTTTCTCTATTGATCATAATGTTAGCTATGAATGTTTAATAAATACTCTCAATCTTATTAAGGAATCCCCCTTCTATTACAAGCTTATTAAATATTTTTATAATGAAAACAAGCTGGATGTTGTCCAATGTCTTTTCAGCAACAATTGAGATGATCATGTGGTTCATTTCCTTTGTTCCACTAAAGTGGTGTATTACACTGATTGATATTATAAAGCTCAACTTTGTTTGCATTTCTAGAAAAACTTACACTTGGTCATAGTGTATAATTCCTTTAATGTGGTGTTAAGTTCAGTTAGGTAATGTTTTGTTGAGAATTTTTACTTCTATATTCATAAGGGATAGTGATTTTTAAATTTCTTTTCTTACAGTGTCTTTTGTCTGGCTTTCATATCTAGGTATTGCTTGAAAGAACCCACATATTATGGAACAAAGTTAATGAAAAAAAATGCAGAGGAGAATATGTAATTCTGAATGTTTAAGTAACTGATAATAAAAGAGATAATTATAAAAAAATATCCATGAGAGTAAACAGGCCCTATTCATAGAATCAAAAGTTAGAATATACTCTATACTTTTCTGTAACAGCAGTGAAAGACAAAAGGCAAAACAGAGAAAAGCCTTAAAATTTCTGAGAGAAAAATGAATTACAACTGAAAATTTTCTATCCAGTAAAATTATTTATGAAATTTGAATTAAAGGAGACCTTTACGAGGTGTTCTAAGTCTCAAGATATTACTTTTCATGCACTCATAGAAAACTACTGGAGACCATTCTTCAAAATGAGGAACTAATTGGAGAAAGGGGAAAGTACCAGGTGAATTAGAGTAGAGGATCAGTAGAGAAAATTTCTGATTTCCAGCTTGATCGTATAAGGATATCCTAAGATGAAAGTTGAAGAGCAACAGGGAAGAAAATTGGTCTGTGTGTCCTGAACCATGAGGGTTATGCTTGAATTTATGGAAATGTATATATAACGCTGTTGAGAATTCAGGGAAAAAATAAGTGTTGGTATATGGACACTTAACCAATTATATATTAAACTAAAAAATAAAATAAATAAAGGGAGAATGAGAGAAAGAAAGAGAGGTTCACTATTTCAACATGGCCTTGAAACAGAATTAAGAGTCCTAAATTTTCAATTAGCTGGTCAGGAGACTTTTTTTTTTTTTTTTTTTTAATTGTGATTCGGCTGAAAATTTACAGAGAAAATTCACTTTTCATACAGCAATTTACATGCACTTTATCTCATGACATTGACCGCAATTTACCAAAATGCAATAGCTCCCCTCCCACTTCCCCCAACAGTCACCTCTTCACTGTGTTCATCCCTCCATGTGCCCCTGCCCCCTGAGCTGTCTCCCTGTGCATAAACAGCCCTTTTTTCTCCCACGATTGGTCTCTCCAAGGAGTGTATTTACCTCAAGTAAATGTTCAACTCCTATGCCCATCTTTTGCTTGGCTGGAAACCACAAGAATGACTAAGGGCCATAGTCTCAGTGGTTCCAGCAGGCTCCATCAAACTAGCAAACCTGCCCTGCCCCCGTTTTTTTTTTTTTTTTTCCAAATGCTTTTGAGTTTTGTTCCACATTGTTCTCCCTCTTCATCCAGGGTCTCTTACATAGATCTCGCTCTGAGTGGTTGACATTGGTAGCCAGGCACCATCTAGTTCTAGTCACATAGTCATATAAGCTGCGGATCACATGGTGTACCAGTCGCTAGGACTAATCTTTTCCTTGAATCTTTGGTTTTCTTCATACTTCTTTGCCCTGGATGAGGAGGAACTCATCATTGTATCTAGATGACTGTTTGCTGGCTTTTAAGATCCCAGTCACTATTTGCCAAAGCAGGAGGTGGAACAATGTTTTGTGTAGTATGTTATGTCAGTTAAACTTGACATCCCCTGTGACTATGGTCCCGAGCCCACAGGTTCAACTACTCAGTCCCTCTGGGTAGCAAGCTGTGACCTAGAAGTGAATACAACCCTGGTCAGGAGACTTTGAACAACATAACTGTACTTTGGTTATTGTATTTAGGAAATATAAACAATAGCCCTTTGCCTC
>NW_006922442.1:356220-361943 GCF_000298275.1 Orycteropus afer afer
AGGCCACACCCCCGGGGAAACTCCCCCCGGGCAGACCGGCCGCTCAGAACCCAGTCATGTGATCCATCATGGGAACCACCACTCACAACTGGAGTTCAGCCAAGTTGACACATCTTCAACTATCACATTGCCTTAGATATATTTTTTCCCCATAACTCAAAATTAAGAAAATATGTGCAGTCAGTCAAATATAAACATAAACATAAAATCCATTTCATGGGAGGGAGACAGTTTTCCAATAGCATGCTGTGGTGTGGCAAATTACATAATGTGACTTTTCTAGCTGTAAGTCTTTGTAGACTCTGTGGTGGAATTTGCCATGAGCAACTGAGTGGCTCCTGATTGTTAAAGTTATCCACCTGAGGTATTTCTGTGGAACGTGGCATAAAGCACTGTTCTGGGAAGTTTGCTCGCTCTCTCAGGTGCTTAGAATTCTGATGTTATGATTGGTTAGTTTGCCCA
Source organism: Orycteropus afer afer (assembly GCF_000298275.1). NCBI lineage: Eukaryota > Metazoa > Chordata > Mammalia > Tubulidentata > Orycteropodidae > Orycteropus > Orycteropus afer. The sequence continues at coordinate 356,683 of NW_006922442.1, forward strand.
CTCTGATAGGCTCAAAAAGAGCCCTCCTAGAGTCAAAAGGAGTCTCTCTGAATACTGGCTGAGAAACACGTGCTTCTGAGAGAAACACACTCTTGAGAGACATGCACTTGCTGAGAAAGAGACTCGAGAGACACACTCTGCTGAGAGAGAGACTGCTGGCTGCTAAGTGAGACATCTGGCTGCAAGAGACCATTTCTGAATTTGAATTGTAGCCTGATGCTTACTTAATAAACCCCATAATCTGTGAGTTCTGTGTGTCCACTGCAACAAATTATCAAACCCAGCAGAAAGGTGGTGGGTTCTGCTGGAAGAACAGTTGGTGTTGGGTTTTTTAAAGAGTTGGAGAGAGGCAGCATGTTTGGCCTGGTGGGAATAGGCTTTGGGCTACTGATAGCGATTCTGTCTTCCTCTTGTGGGGTTAGAGGATGTCAGAAGATGTGGCCTTCCTGCCCCTATAGTATATGCTAAAATGGATTATTTACATAACAAATATTTAAGTATATTTAGATATGATCACTATATTCATGTTTATAGTGTCTAAAAATAAATGTAGTAAATTGTCATCAGCTTCAGTAAATCCAATAAACTTCTACTGGCAAAATAGTGTCCTTTAGAGTTATTAAACGGTAAACAACAACATTGGCAAAATCCAAATACTTTCATTCTATTCATTTACAAAAAAGTGACCATTTCATTTATTCACTATATTAGATATTTCCTTATAAATCTTTTTATTTCTGTCATTTCTTTGTTTTCTGTGATTATCATCTTTAGTTATCATTTTATGATGGCAGACTCACAAGTAAAAAATTGTGTGCAGACTCTAACACAGCAATTTGATATGACCACAGATTATGAAACTAATACTAATCTCAGCTGAAAGACTCAACATGTTCTTACATTCATATAAACATCCTTGTACAATCATGGACTCATGATGCTTATTCCAAGATACATTTAAAGTTAATGCAATTAATTTTCATATCACTTTAATATTTTCAGTATGCTGTTTCTTTATGGATAGGAAGAGTCAAACACCATATCTCCAGTAGCCTAGATACTATGATAATCCTTAATAACCATTCTGGAAGAGCACTTAATCACAACTCAGAGCTGTTTACTGAACAAACTGAACTGAGAATGTATTTATATTGTAATTATGTTTTGTTTTTGATTTGTGATAAAAACTGAACGTTTAATATTACTTATAATCAAATCTGATTATCTGATTAAAATAATTTTAACATTACAGTTTCAGAGAATAGCTTTTTCCACATGCTTTACTTACTCTATCAACAGACACTTTCATTTAAATAAGAAAAAAATTGCAAGTCCAAATTTTCAAATAAATTTTTTTCTTTATTTCTTGCTAATTTAGAAACCATTATAAAATAAGATCTATATTAAAATCAAGATACACTTTTCTTTATGGTCTATTCAGACTTGGTAGAAGATCAACAAAAAAGAACAAGACCCTTAATGAAATTCATTGACATAATGGCTGCAAGAATGGACTCAAACATAGCAATAATTATGAGTATGGTGCAGGATCCAGTAGTGTTACATTGGGTGATGCATAGGGTAGGGATGAGTAAGAACCATCTTGGCAGCATCTAACAACCATATATCAACAGTCTCTGTCAACAGACTAGACATTAGAAATATTCAAGAATACTTGGAATGTTTGCTGTATGATATGCAGAGCCAAAGATACAGGTAAAAGTCTCTTTTTGTCTAGTTTTAGATATTAGATGACAAGTCAGGAATGGAATCCTTACATACGAATTGGGACCTCAAGGCTGATCAGTTTCTTACTGTATGAATATGAGTGTCATAGTGTTATGGAAAGGAGTGCATTTAGTGGAGGGCATCTGGGTAACATGTTCAAATCTTTGTCAAAGTCTCTATATCAGGATTAAACTAAAACATTTGTGATTGCTGAGGCTTATTGACAATCACAAGATTTAATATAATCTAATATAATATTACAATTTGACAGATTCTGTTTGCCAGATATTCCTAGTTCCACATAGTCCTAAAGTTCACTAATACAGGGATGATCAATACTGATACATAAAACTAATCAAAAATATTTAATATACAAAAAGTTTCCATATTCATTCAAAAATAGATTGAGCCCCTAAAGTAATAGGTTCCAACAAAGACTCTGTGGATAGCATAATTAAATAAAACAATCTTGTAAGATAGTATTTTATTATTGTATTTTACAGTGAACATCTCATTTGAATTTTCTATGTTAAGAAATACTTCACTTACTCTTTTAACAAGCTGAAACAGATACTGAAATGCCCTTTAAATATCCTAAACAAACACAGGTACCTTGTGTATGTCGTTGAAGTGGTAAAACAAATAGTGAAAAAAGTGTATCTGTAAGTGAATAACAATTTTACTAAGATTATTAACATATGGTGCTTTAGGTGCTATAAAGAATTATAGTCAAATTTATATTATAGTCAATGTATACATTGCCTGTTAATCTTTCTCTAAATGACTATGGACTGTAGAATACTATAGCATGCTATAGCATGCTTACATAATGTAAAAATATAGATTATATTAGTATTGTTTAAATAAACAGAACAATTTTCACAAAACCATGTTTATGCTTGTTTAAAGTACACATTCAATCAGAAACAAGTTACCTTTAATAACATTTGATATAAATTCAAACAATGAGGAAAATATGGAATGATTAATGACTTAGTTGTAGCATACACTGGAATTGCCGTATATCATATTGGTAACTATCAGTAATATTGACTGAGAGAATGTGAAGTTATACCAAGAAGAGAAGAGTCAGATAAATGTTATGGAAGTCTATCACAGAAAATAGATTTCCTTAAAACCATTGAAAATGCACATATGCAAGATCAAAATAAATATGCATAATGTATTTACTAAAAACAAAGTACTACTCCATAAAAATATCTATATATTTAAAGATTGGGTACCAAGAAACAGGATTTCCAATTTGTCACTAAGAATTACTTACATAATAATATCCAGATATTGTAAAATTATGAAATTAGAATAAACACAATACCTGTACTCAGCAATAGATGAATTTGAAAAAGTGACAGGAGACAAACAACAGAAGGGACTGATGAAGTTCATGTTCAAAAGCTGTATGTTAAAGTATAAGAAGAGTAGCTGATCTAAGTCACAGTCTACTAAAAGCGAGCTAAAGGAAATACAAGGTTTACAACTGTAGACATTGCTCATATGTTAAATGCTCACTGATACAGAAAAGCAGGGAAGAAAAAGCAATGCATGTCAACTAATAAGATGGAAACAAGAGGTCAAAGCTGAAAGGAAGGTAAATGGAAAACAGAACTCAAAGGAGCTGAAGCAGCTAAAATGAAAGACATAGGCCAGAGTACTTTATAAATGTGCCAGCATTGAAATAAATAAATAATGGATAAACAACTAAATAAAATATAGAAAGGAGTTACTTCAAGTATAAAAGTATAGTGAAGAAGAGAAAGATAAATTCCAAAATTAAAAATTTTAAATATTAAGAAAGAGATTATGAAATCTAATGAAGGCAATTGTATTTCCTTTGGACTCACACCATCAAGCATAGCATCTGGAAGATGGGAGATGATTAATACTAATTTGTGTTTAGTGTTTCATCCAAAAAATAATTATTATATTAAAGCACAAGTTAATGTATAGCAGGAATTTGCTTATAAGAAAGCATAAATTAAGGGATTTCCAGGCAATCCTGGAAAAGTAACTGAAATTAGTAGATACCTTTGAGGTTATCTTTAGTACTTTAAAGGAAAGTGTGAATATTTAGCTCAGAAAAGAGAATACTAAAGAAAAGCTGACTTCAGACATTTGGAACTTTTTCTATGATAAGAGATCTCTGTTTATTTCTGTATACACAAAGGGAAAGAGGGATGTTAGATACAGGACAAGCCCTGTGAAATAAATATATATTCAATTAAAGGAAAATAATTCTAGAGCCAAATGGAACTTGGATTCAATGGAATACTTTAGGACATTTAAAGCCATCAACAACTAAATCATCATCACTATCATCATCACCATCATCATAACTATATGTCCATATTATATGGTTATTATTTTTATTATTTCCTCTGTTGACAACATCTTATTTCTTATTTCACTCACACGAAAAGTCAGTGTCATTTTTCTTAAGATTTTTTTTTCTAATTTCTTACTAGTCTTCCTTTACTTGGCTCTACTTTAGCCATACTGGACACTTTGCTGCTCATTATCACCCTTGGAAAGCTCCCAAATGTTGAACTGACTGTCCCTGAATACCAATTTTCTTCCCAGATATGAAAACCCCAAAATATTTTTCTCAAATGTCACTAGAAATTTACCCTAGTTTTTCAGTATATGAATTAAGAAAGTCTCCTTCAGCTTCTCTCAATATCCTAATCTTCTTTTCAAGCTTTTGTTTCCTGCATAATAACTATCACTTTACAATAGAGAATAAAGTTTACTTATACATATTTTTTTTGAAATTTGTTATTAGATTTTGTTGCTGCTGTTGTTGTTTATTACAATAGAACCTCCATCTGCCTGAGAATTTTCTGTATACAATGGACCTAGAATGTTATCTGAGATCAATAATTTGGCTGACTAAATTTATTTATTTGGCAGCAAGACTGATAAGTAGTAGTCAGGATAATTTTTTTAGAAACAAAATGCAAGTATTATGGTGATGTTTAGACTAGATTAAGAAAATGACTCAAAATGAGAAGAAACAGTTGCAAACATTCATTAATAATCAGAACATGGAATGCACAAAGAATGAACTAGGAAAATTAGAAGTTGTCAAAAGTAAAATAGAATACATAAAGATTGATATCTTAGGAATTAGTGAGAAGAATGGACTAATATTGGCCATTTTGAGCCAGACAATCACATGGTCTTCTATGCCAAGAATGACAAATAGAAGAAGACCACTGTCACTTCTATTATCAAAAAGAACATTTCAAGATCAATCCTAAAGTAGAATCCTGTCAGTGATCAGACAATATCCACAGTCCTACAAGAAAGTTTCTCAAACTGAAAGAACTGAAGAAAAAATTAAAGCCTCAAGTTGCAATATTGAGAGACTCTATGGGCAAAATATTGAATGATGCAGGAAACATTAAGAGAAGATGGCAGGAATACACAGAGACACTGTACCAAAAAGAACTGATCGATCTTCATCCATTTCAGGAAGTGGCATATGATCTAGAACCAATGGTAATGAAGGAAGA
>NW_006922442.1:363228-376787 GCF_000298275.1 Orycteropus afer afer
CATGCTTGGTAGGGTGGAGGGTCGACGAAAGAGGGGGAGGCCTTCAACGAGATGGATTGATACGGTGGCTGCGATGATGGGCTCACATATAGCAGGGATAGTGGGGCTGGCGCAGGATCGGGCAGTGTTTTGTTCTGCTGTGCATGGGGTCGCTATGAATTGGAAACGACTCGATGGCACTTAACAACAACAACAACAAGAAAGCCCAGTTAATAACATCATTACTAAAATTCATGCACCAACCATTAAAGCCAAAGACAAAGAAACTGAAGATTTGTACCAACTTCTGCATTTGATATTGATCTAAAATTTAATCAAGATTTATTGATAATTATAGGTGATTGGAATGCAAAAGTCGGAAACAAAGAAGAATCATTGGTAGTTGGAAAACATGCCTGTGGTGAAAGAAATGTTGCTAGAGACTTCATGACAGAATTATTCAAGCCCAACATCTTATTCATTACATACAACTTTTTTTTTTTTTTTTTCAACAACCGAAAATGGAAATTATACATATGGGCCTTGCCAGATGGAATTCACAGGAATAAAATTGACTCCATCTGTGATGGAGAAGCTGAAGAACAAGCTAAAGAAGCCCAAAACAAGACAAGGAGCTAACTGTGAAACAGATTATCAATTGCTCATATGCTGGTACAAATAGCAACGGAACAATTTTTTTAAAAAGTACACAGGAACCAAAATATGACCTTCATGACATCCCAACGGAATTTGGAGACCATCCGAAGGATAGATTTGAAGCATTGAAGATCAGTGACCAAAGACCAGAAGAGCTGTGGGATGACTTCAAGAACATTACACAAGACAAAAGCAAAAAGTTAAAAAGACAAGAAAAGATAAAAATGGATGTCAGAACAGACAGAAAATTGCTCTTGAATGAGAAGTATCTGGGCAAATAGAAGAATTCATGAAATTAAAGCGCAGAACAGAAGACTTGAAAGGGTAGCTTGAGAAGACCATATAATTTGTTACAATGTAATGTGCAGTGTCATGGAATTAGAAAACCAAAAGGGAAAACTATGCTTTGTATTTCTCACGCTAAAGAACTGCAGAAAAATTTGAAACTCAATTTGCAATACTGAAGAGTTGTATGGGCATCATATTGAATGTTGCAGGAAACACCAAAAGAAGATGGAAGAGATACACAGTCATCATAGTAAAAATAATTCCCCAATGTTCAACCATTTCTGGAGGTAGCATATGATCAAGAAATGATAGTATTGAAGAAAGCTTAATCAGCACTGAAGGAATTGGTGACAAAAAGCCTCTAAGACTTGACAGAATGCCCATTGAGATGTTTCAACAGATGCAACACGGGAGATGCTCACTTGTCTACTCCAGGAAATTTGGAAGACAATTACTTAAACAACTGACTGGAAAAGGTTCATATCTGTGCCCATCCCAAAGAAAGGTGATGGAACAGATTGCAGAGATTATCAAACAGTATCATTAATATCACACACACATAAAATTTTGCTGAGGATATTTAAAAAATGGTTGCAACAGTATATTTACAAGGTACTTGTGGAAATTCAAGCCAGATTCAGAAGATGGCATGGAAGAAGGGATATCATTGCTAATGTCAGATGAATCTTTGCTGAAAGAAGAGACTACCAGAAACATATTTACCTGTGTTTTATCAACTATGCAAAGGCCTTAGAGTGTGTGGATCATTAAGAATTATGGATAACATTGAGAAGAAGAGGAATTCCAGAACACTTCATTGTGGTCATGAGAAACCTGTACATACACTAAGAGGTGGCCTTTGAATAGAACAAGAGGATACCCCATGTTTTAAAATCAGGGAAAGTGGGCTTCAGGTTTGTATTATTCAATCTTTATGCTGAGCAAATATCCTGATTACCTAGACTATACGAAGAAGTGCATGGCATCAGTACTGGAGGAAGATTAATAACAACCTGCGATATTCAGATGACACAACCTTGTCTGCTGAAAGTGAAAAAGATTTAAAGTACTTACTGATGAAGATCAAAGACTACACAGTCTGCAGTATGCATTATGCCTCAAGATAAAGAAAACGAAAATCCTCACAACTGAACCAAGAAGCAACATTATGGAGAAAGACTGAAGTTGTCAGGGGTTTCATATCACTTCAATCCATAATTAATGTCCATGGAAGCACCAGTCAAGAAAGCAGGCAACATAGTGCACTGGAAAATCAGCTGCAAAAGAATTCTTTAAAGTATTAAGGAGTAAAGATATCACTTTGAAGATTAAAGTGCAACTGACCCAAAATGCATTATTTTCAAGAGCCATATATACCTGTGAAAGCTGCATAATGAATAAGGAAGACCAAAGAAGAATCAATGCACTTGAATTGTAGTATTAGTGAAGAATACTGAAAATACCACAGATTGTAAGAATAAACAAATTTGTCTTGGAAGATATACAGCTGTAATGCACCTTAGAAGCAAGAATGACTAGACTTCATCTCTCATATTTTGGTCATGTTATCCAAAGGGATCAGTCCCTGGAGAAGGATATCATACTTAATAAAGTAATGGGTCAGCAAAAACAGGGAAGGCCCTCAACAAGAAGGACTGAGAAAGGGCTGCAACAATGGGCTCAGGTATAGGAAAGATTTAGAGGATGATGCAGGACCAGCAGTGTTTCGTTCTGTTGTACATAGGATCCTTATAAGGCAGAGCTGAATCAACAGCTCCTAACAACAACAATGTTTCTAATCTCCAGACTATAAATTTCTGATAATATGTTTCCCAAAACAAGAGGAAATGAAAATGACATGTTGTTGTTATGTGCCCTGGAGTAGGACCCAGCTCATAGCGACCTTTCCTTGGATTTCTGAGGCAGTATCACTAGGGAAGTAGATTGCCTCATCTTCCTTCCGAGGAGTGTCTGGTGGGTTTGAACCTCCAGCCTTCTGGTTAGCAGTCAAGTGCTTAAGCACTATGCCACAAGACACCTCATACTCAAATATTCAAAGTCAAACAAAACAAAATAGCAAAAGAAAAAGTTTAAGACAAGAGATTCTCTTAAAAAGGTAAGAAGGCAGTGGGTGGAATATTCACATTACCAAAAGTAAAAGAAAGGCAATCAAGAATCTTTTCTTTTGCAAAAGACCTTTTCAAAAATGAAGATGAAATAACTACATTTTCATATACAGGAAAACTATATTAATTTGTTTAAGACCTGCCTTAAAGAAATCCTAAAGAAATTCTCCATAATTCAACCATGGCACTCCAGATAGTAGTTCAAATCCATGTGAAAAACAAAGAACATTTAACACTGTTAGGTAATTACAAAAGACATTATACTTGCATTTTCCTTCCCTTGACTCACTGAAAAAGTAATGGCCCTTAGAACCCTGTCATGCCTGCAACTGAACTCACCGCTGTGGATTAACTTTCAGCCAAATAATACACAAGTCTACAAGGTGAACAATAACACCAGAAAAGGACACACTCCTTAGAGCAGTCAATCGTACAACACCAAAAGGGCGGCATTTGCCCAGGGACAAAACTCAGTAGGCAAGGAGGGACCGGAAAGGAGGACAAATGGAAATGGGAATAACGGGGGGGGGGGCGGGGGGAGTTGGATAGAGGGCTTACTTCATTGTCAGGACTGCAATCAATGTCGTACAACAAAATGCGTATGAATTGTTGAATGGAAAACTAATTTGCTCAGTGAACTTTCACCCACATCACAATAAAAACTTTTTTTTAAATTTTCTTTTAAAGCAAGTACATAAACCAGTGTGTAATTGTGTTAATGAGCCTATGACATAGGAAATAGGAATATAATATTTTTTGTCAATAACAACCCAAGGATGCATATGGAATGAACAAATCTGTCTCAGAAATACTTAAGACTGCTCCTTAGAAGCAAGGATGGTGAGACTTTGTCTCATGTACTTTGGACAGGCTATAAGGAGGACAAGTCACTAGAGAAGGACATCATGCTTGGTAATATAGAGGGTCAGAGAAAAAGAGGAAGACCTTCAATGAAATGCATTGATATAGTGGCTGCAACAAGAGGCTCTAGTGTAAGAATGGTTTTGAGTATTATGCAGCATCAGGCAGCATTTCGTTCTTCTGGGTATAGGATCACCATGAGTCAGAACTGAATTGATGGCATCTAAAAAAGGGAGCTCTGGTAGCATAGTGGCTAAGGCACTTGACTGCTAACCAGAAGGCTGGCGGTTCAAACCCACCTGCCACTCCTCGGAAGGAAGGTTGGGCAATCCTACTTCCGTAGTGATACTGCCTTGGAAACCCAAGGAGGGGTCCCTATGAGTCAGGGTTGACTCGACGGCACATAACAACATAACAATAAAAACCTCTGGTAGCATAGTGCCTAAGGCACTTGACTGCTAATCAGAAGGCTGGTGGTTCAAACCCACCAGCCACTCCTAAGAAGGAAGGCTGGGCAATCTACTTCTGTAGTGATACTGCCTCGGAAACCCAAGGAGGGGTTGCTATGAGTCAGGTCCGACTCAATGGCACATAACAGCAACAACAACAACAATAAAAACAACAATCAAGTACTTGAACTATTTTCATAAATAATCCCTAGGAATTCCATTATGATTTGACATTGTATCAAAAAAAATTTATAAAACTCCTTAGGCTAATCTTCATAAACAATATGATCTCATCAGAGATGAAGTCTGTCATGAAAGGAGCAATGTAAGAATAAAGGGTAATGACACACAACGTAGTGCCATCGAGTTGGATCTGACTCATAGTCCCCTCCTTGGGTTTCTGAGGCACTATATCTATAGAAGTAGATTGCCCAACCTTGCTTCCAAGGAGTGGCTGGTGGGTTTGAACCTCCAGTCTTCTGGTTCACAGTCAAATCTCCTGATACATAGAGGCCACTGTATCTTGACTTGGTAGGACAGGGAAATCTTCTTCTGTAAATGATTGATCTGCACTTTGCTCCTGATATGTAGAAACTTCAGAGGTAAAGTGACATTATGCCCTGAGGTGTTTGCTCCAGCATCAGGGCTCAGATTTAAAAAAGGTTCAGAGAAGAATGTCTGCTTCATCAATCATTACACTTCCAGATATCCAACAGTAATTCCTCTCCTGGAAAGCAGCCTAAAGTCTCTATCTTACAGCAGAGATTCTGATTCATTATGAATATAAAATAAAACAGATTACAATGCAGGCACATCACATAGGAAAATTGGTTAGCAGTTACAGAGTTGTTTTTATTAATTAGAACTCCAAAATAAGCTGGTTTGAGCATGTTCAGAATTCTTCATGGAGAATTTTGGCCAGGATTTTTTTTTTCTTTTTTTTTAATTTACATGATTAAATTATAAAGCATAAATCTACCCGATAAACTTAAAACTTAATAATAGTTTATTATTAACATTTTTAATTTTTATTTATTAGCCATTTTTTTTTCAGTTGATGAAATCCCTTATATAATTGTGGGAAAATTCTTATTTAACATTCAATAAGATTCTGGCATGTCAGAAAATGGGATTAAATTGCATTTCCATAAAATTATTCCTATTAAAATATTTGTGAACCTTGGGTGATTGTGGTGTGTGACAATGTTTTCTTAACAAGATCAGGGGCAGAATGTTAAGAACAAAACATATCCAAACTTAACTAAGGCAGGAATATTTATTTTGCATGTGGAAAAATAAGAGAATGACATAGAAATACTTACCATTTAGTTAATGTTTTTTCACTAGATTAAACAAAACCAAGTGTTAATATATGAAACAGTGTAACCCACAACTTTACATTAAATTTAAACAAGAATAAAGAACTACATTGTTGTTGTTATGTGCCGTGGAGTTAGGCCCGACTCATCACGACCCTTCCTTGGGTTTCCAAGGAGGTATCACTACGGAAGCAGATTGCCCAACCATCCTTCTGAGGGGTGGCTGGGGTTTGAACCGCCAGCCTTCTCATTAGCAGTCAAGTGTCTTAGGCACTATGTTACCAGAACTTTCAAAGAACTACATAGACAAACTTAAATTATTAAAACATACCATTTCTCCATTCCAAGAGTTTAAATGTTTATTCCAATTCTTTTCCTTATTCAATTTTGTATAATATGTTAGCCAAAGTCCTTTGCCATATTTTCACAATATCCACAAAAATGAAAAGTAAAGAAAGGTAACTCATTATTGGTGGATGTAACAAACTCTAAAACTCAAGCTTAAAAGTAAAAATGTTTATAGATGGCCAGCAACTGAAATAAAATATTCTGAGAAATGAAAAAAAAAAAAAAAATTCTAAAGGGACTGAGTGAGCTTATATTCTTAGGAAAAATTGATCACATTTCAATGATATTTAATTGAAGAATAAAAAAATGTTAAATAGTAACTTAAAATCATTAAAAGTCACAAAAATAATTCAAAGAAATTGGTTTAATGTTAATATTTGAGATCTTTTAATGTAATACAATTATTAGAGAAAGAAAACACTTGTAACACTTTCAACATTTTTTTAAATATGGGAAAATAAAGTCAGTGATATTAAGTGACTAATTATTAACAGGGAGCTCTGGTAGCATAGTGGCTAAGGCACTTGACTGCTAACCAGAAGGCTGGCGGTTCAAACCCACCAGCCACTCCTTGGAAGTAAGATGGGGCAATCTACTTCCGTACTGATACTGCCTTGGAAACCCAAGGAGGGGTCGCTATGAGTCGGGTCAGACTCGACGGCACATACAACAGCAACAACAACAATTATTAACATGTGAGTAGAAGGTTTAAAATTTAGGGGCTAATTTCCAAATTGTGCCTTTCCTACATCCACTCATCATGGTCTTTATTAAGAGAGTTTGTCACAGATGTTAGCTTAAAACATCAGTTAGTTAAGGAGATATTGGTTAGTTTCTTAAACTAGAAATTTCAAAGTATCTCGAGACATTTTCCAGCTAACAATTAGGAAATCTTTACATATACAAACATATTTTGAAAATCTCTGGCATTTTAAATAGAAATATACTCAACTAGTTTCCATTCAAATGAAAAGGGGGTTAAAGTAACACAAATATTTATGAAGCACTTCTATATATAAAATACTGTTTTAAAAATAAAACCATATCCATTGTCATTGAGTTGATTGTTCTGATTTGTAGAAACCCCATGTTGTTGTTGTTGTTTTGTGCCATGGAGTCAGACCAAACTCATAGCGACTCCTCCTTGGGGTTCCGAGGCGGTATCACTACGGAAGTAGATTGTCCAACCTTTTTTCCAAGGAGTGGGCGGTGGGTTTGCACAGCCATCCTTCTGGTTAGCAGTCAAGTGCCTTAGGCACTATGACACAGTAAAACTGCCCCATAGGTTTCCAATGCTGTAAATCTTTACAGAAGCAAATTGCCTCATCTTCCAGGGAATGGCTGCTGAGTTAGAACCACTGACCATCTGATTAGCAGGTAAAAGCTTTAACCATTATTCCACAAGAGCTCCTTTTATATTATAGTAATGTGATAAAAATGTATAGGTATATAGTTTTCCAAGTTATATACAAATATACTTCAGGCTTCTGGTAACTTTCATATATTAAGTACCAAATACATATTAGTTATTTTTATTAGCAAAAAAAAAAATTAAGATCATCTATCAGCAGGCAGAAGAAACCAAAATAAAATAAAAACAAAGAAGACAAAAGGGAAATAGAAAACCTTTAACTACATATATATATTTAATTACAAATGACCAATGACAAAAACCTGTTTTTACAAATTTCAAATTATAAAGATAAAAACTCTATGAATAATATAAATAAGTCAATCAAAATAAATGTACAATATTTTTATCTACAGAAGAAAAAAATCAGAGCTTTATCCTTCTATCTATAAATAACAGACCACAATGAATATAACCTATAAAATACTTCAAGTTCACTGTTTAACTGTAAGACTTTATTGTACACAACCAATATTTTTTTATTGTACACAACCAATATCTATAAATAACAGACCACAATGAATATAACCTATAAAATTCTTCAAGTTCACTGTTTAATTGTAAGACTTTATTGTACACAACCGAATATATTTTTCACATTAGAGAGAAATCTTATATGCAAGAGCATAGAAGACAAAACACTTGCTCCTATATAAAGAATTGAACTTTCTGTTGATCACCATTGTGACAACATAACTTTTGCAAGAACTGAATCAGATTCAATAACTTAACAAACAGGAAATAGGGGTACAATCATTAACAATTCAACATTAAGTTACCAAAACATTTGTCATATTATAGTAAATGGAAGCATAAAAAAAGGTTTTAAAGAAAACATGATATTCACAAACAGATTAAAATAAAATGGATAGAGTGTCTATGTACATTTTATGATTCTTTGTGATTAATATGCATACTACTATTTAATTAAAACTGTATTTTCTAAGAAAAATAGTGAAATACAGGAGAAAAGCAAAAAATCAGCACACATTCATGATGATACCTTACACTCCACTCAGAAATGTTACTAGAAGTCAATATGAGCTACAGCATTTCTTCATGACACTATTATAAATGAGTGTTACCTTCTTTTTTATATTTTCAAAATTTATTTAATAAGTATTTTTCTCCAGTTAATGTAATTTTTTAAAAAATAATATGACAGGCTGGAATCAGAATTTGACAATATTAAATAAGATACTAAAAATATCACTTTATTACACATTATACTAAAAGCAATTATATATTTTTGAAGAGCTCATAGATGTGATTTATATGGAAATTTGTCTATAGCATAAGAAAGTATCATTTTGAATTATGGAAAGAATCTGGGAAACAAAGTGAATGATAAAAGTAAGAATTATTGAAAGATTGGAGTATGGAGTAGTGATTAAAAAAAAGAAATAAGAAACTGGAATTCAGAAAAGTGAAGATGTAGAATTGTCAGAATTTGGCATTCAATCATATAAAGGTTAGAAGGTAAGAGACCAAGCATGACACCAAAGTTTTGATCTAAGTGACAGAAAGAATGGCAATGATATTAACAAAGACAAGGAATAGAAGAGAAACAGACAGAAAGAAGAAAGATTAAGAGGTAAAATACTTAAAATGTAACAATATAATCTGTCACTAATTCTATCTTATAAAGAATAAAATGAAATACGAAGACTGTTAATATAGATTAAATGATTTTTTAAAAACTGATTTTGACAGTTTGGGGGACAAAGAAGAAATAATTACTGAGGTCTGTGACAAGTTCCAGAAATCTGAAATTCTAAGAATATATTTCTTAACCACATGAACTGTCATATTTCCTACTGTATCTTATCTAAAATTTAAAAAGTAGCATTTTTTTTCTCACTACCTAAAGGGTATAACTCAAGGGGTAATATCTACAGTGTGGTTGAGTGCTAACAAGTACATTTGTTATAAAAATGTTGCTTTCACAAGGAGGTAAATACTTTGGGAACTCAGTGCCAGCAGTGTTAGTATTGGTCTTAATTATAAACTCACCATTTTAAAACAAACAAAAAACTATTACTCAAATAAATATTTCAGAAAATAAGATACAAAATAAATGTATTTTAGGTATTTTTATGCATATGAATGGCATCATCATCATCAAAATCTAAAATTTTAATTAAATATACAAAAATTTTTGCTATACTATGTCCTATGCAAAAATATGAGTCAAACTCTCTATGATTTGTATTATACCTGCTTACCATTATAGGAGCTGTGGTAGCGTAGTGCCTAAAGCACGTGACTGCTAACCAGAAGGCTGGCAGTTCAAACCCACCAGCCACTCCTCAGAAGGAAGATGAGGCAATCTACTTCCATAGTGATACTGCCTTGGAAACCCAAGGAGGGGTTGCTATGAGTTGGGTCCGACTCGACGGCACATAACAACAACAACAACAGCTTACCATTAAAGAAAGAAATACACAAGCCTTATACTTTTCAAAAAGAATAACAAACAATATGAATATCTAAATATTTTATTCAAAGTATGAGATGGTGGTAAATCAGGAAGATCATTGTAGACAGAATGATTCTAGGAAAAGAAAGATTTGCAGAGATGATTTTATATTAGCATATTGCTAAGAGTTGGTCTCTGATTAATATGTATAGTGAGTTAATACACAAACTATTTTTTTTTTTTTCACTTACTTCAAAATCCATTCTCCAGAAATGGAAACTGTTTTGGCTACCTCTCTTGCCTCCTTAAAAGAAGTTACCACAAATAGGATGGCTATAAAAAACAAGAGTTTATTCTCTTACAGTTTTGGAGGCTAGAAGCATGAGTTCAAAGTGCCAGGCTCTAAGGGCTGGATGAAAGTGCCTTTGCTTTGAGCTTCAGCTCTGGCTCTTTCTCCCAGTCCACTGAACCTGGAGGCTTCTCTTAACTCAGGTAGCTGCTGGCTGCTGAGACTGACAAACCCAAGATCCACAAGTAAAAAGGCACAGTCCCTTATATTACCAAACCAGATGGGAGGCCACTGATTTAAGTCCATTAAAACTCCCAAGATCGACAGAACATGGCAGGTTGCTGAATGAAGACTTGGCTACATGCAGGGTCCAAGAGTGGCAAAGAGCTGTAGATTGTTCCCAAAGCTTCTCCTTATATGTGGGAAGCAGACCACATCCCTAAGCTGGTCATGGGAGATTCCACCATGGAGTTGCTTGTCAGTCTCATCATGGGGAATAACTACCACCAGCTGCCCAGCCACTCAAAAGCAGGCCCAGCCAAGATGACACACAAACATAACTACCACAGAAACAGTACTGTGGTATTATTACATATTAACATGTGCATGGACCTGAAAATGCAGGCAAAGAAAAAATTCTATCTACCCAACCAGAAGTCTTTAATAAGAGTTTTATTTGTGGTTCATCATACATTTTCATCAAAAAATAACTAAGATTATATAAGCATTTATAATCAGAAAGTTCCAAGATTTCTAGAATACTTTTACTTACTCTCTTAATCTGTATGTAATTAAAACATTGTGCAAAGACAATTGATGTTCATAAAACATAACCTGTGTTAAATTTTATGAAACATATCTAAAATTGAAGAAATGAGAAATTAATATTCTGTTTAATCTTTCATGTTGCTGCACATTATTTTATTTTAAAGTTTGAAAAATTATGATTCAAATGTTACATATGTGAACACATTCTTTTAATTACTGAATTCCTGCAGAATCAGAGGTAGATGGCTGAAGGAAAATTTTATTCCTAACTATGGTATTTCCTTAACAAGATATTTACAATATGTAAAGGTTGGCCAATCATTTAAAATGATGTACTTCATCAATAGAAAAATAAAGTAGTGCTGTTACTGCTGTGTGCCGTCAAGTTTATTCCAATTCCAACACATATAGGATCGTATAGGACAAAGTAGAACTGGCCCATAGGGTTTTCTAGGCTGTAATCTTTAGGAAGCAGATCATTAGGTCTTTTCTGAGCTGCCTATGGGTTCAAACCACTGATCTTTTGGCTAGCAGCCTACTGCTTAACCATTGAGCCACTACCAAAACCAAACCCACTGCCATCGAGTGGAATACAACTCATAGAGACCTCTCCTTGGGTTTCCGAGGTGGTATCACTATGGAAGTAGACTGTCCAACCTTCCGTCCAAAGAGTGGCTGGTGGGTTTGAACCACCAGTTTTCTAGTTAGCAGTCAAATGCCTTAGGCACTCTGCCACCAGAGCCCCCAGTACGTATCCTTAAAGTAATAGTTTTAAAATTTATATAAATTTTCAATAACTTCTTCACTATTAAACTGTGAGTAGTTTGAGAGTGAGTCTATGATTTTTTTTATCCCAAGGCATTTGACTGGTAACCAGAAAACTGGTGGTTCAAACACACCAACCACTCCTCAGAAGGAAGATTGGGCAATCTACTTCCCTAGTGACACTGCCTCGGAAACCCAAGGAGGGGTTGCTATGAGTTCAATCTACTCCATGGCAGAAATTTTTTTTTTTTTTTTTTGGTATAATTCCAATAACTACTTCAAAGTTAATTCCAGGTACTTGTTTTAGTTCTCTAGTGCTGCTGTAACAGAAATAACAAAAGTAGGTGGCTTTAACAAGCAGAAATTGATTCTCTCACAGTTTAGGAGGCTGGAGGTCCAAATTGAGAGTGCAGGTTCCAGTGGAAGACTTTCTCCATGTCTCTTGTTCCTAGGAAGATCTCAGTGCAGGGACCATGGGTCCAAGGGGCACAATCAGTTCCTGGTTCCTCTTTCTTGGTAATAGTGTATCCCCTTCTCTGCTCCCTTCGTGCTCCTTTTATTTCTTGTAAAATAAAAGGTCTTGCAAGTCACAAGCTCCCATTATATTTGATCAGAGATGTGATGTGACTAAGGGTGTGGCAACCTTTGTTTAATCTTGATTCTTTTACACCAGATCAACTTATCACTTCAGATCACATCAAGGGGTATCATTATATATTTGCCAAATTACATCATTACATAACTCTTAAACCACTGAGAATCATGGCCTAGCCAAGTTGACACAAATTTTGGGGGGACACAATCCAATCCATGACAATCCTCTAAGGATTTATATTAAGTGAATGTATGCCATTTGTAACTTTTTATATGTCTTGTATCAGTATCAGTAAGATACCGATGCTATCTTACTGCTTTCATGGTCTAGTTTTGTAGTAAAATTAGAAAACAAAAGCGACAGAAGTTTTAAGGGAAAATTGCATCATTGATTGCTGTCTCCTAAGAACTTCTTTGTCCCTACTTGGTGAGGAGCAATGTTTGTTTGAGTTGATACCAACAGTTATTTTTCTTTAAAAATTAGCATATTTATCATTCAGTTCTGCTCACACCCCTCCACACTCCCACATGTACACAATTTACAAACTACTTTAGTTTTTCCATAAGTTATATGTATGTTGAAAATTATATAAATATACTTGTTTTCCAAAACCACTCTGGAACTAGAATTTCTTGTAGAAGTAATTTAAAGATTGAGAAAACAAAACAAAGTAGACAACCACAAACAAAGCAAAATAGAACAAAATTAAATGCACAGAAAAACTATGTCCAAAGGACAAAACCTAATAGTGATACTCCCCATGTGATAAGCACAAATTCTACCAAATTCAAGCCAGGAAACCCTGAAGTTTGTAGGTCACATCATGCAAAAAAAAAAAGGTCAACTGGTCTTGGCACAGGAAGGGAGGTGGGATTCTCAGGATGCTTAACTTATGATACCTACTAGTTGAGTGGCAAGAGAAACCTCAAAACTATCTGAATTCAAGTGCCCAAACTTATATTCTTTTGTGATAACCCATGTGGATCTGGGAAAGCTCAGATATTTTGCTATACTCAAGATAATCCTTTACATGATTTGTGAGTAAAAGCAGAGTCCAGTCAATGGCTAGGAGATATCTCTATTTAATTTGATGTTTTGATCCAGATGTAATTTTGTTTTAAACAATAGGTAATATTTCTTGCATACTCAAGAATGTGTTGTAGTTGTTATGTACCATTGAGTCAGACTGGACTCATAGTGACCCCTCCTTGGGTTTCTGAGGCAGTATCACTACAGAAGTAGATTGCCCCATCTTCCTTCCAAGGAGTGGCTGGTGGGTTTGAAC
>NW_006922442.1:377162-378079 GCF_000298275.1 Orycteropus afer afer
CCAACCTTCCTTCCGAGGAGTGGCTGATGGGTTTGAACCGCCAGCCTTCTGGTTAGCAGTCAAGTGCCTTAGCCACTATGCTACCAGAGCTCCCTGTATACCATAGTATTCATACAATAAATAGTTCTTATTTATACTCTGAGAAGACTTTTTCATAAACGTTTCCCTGCCTGTCTCATGAAGCAAGAGACACAGTTTATAATCTGAAGGGGCTCTACAACCATTGCTGGATGCCCTTCTGTCAGCCACGACTGGTTAAGCAAGGTCAGATCTCCTTGGCAGTTGCCATGATTGTTATTGTTCTTTCTTACAGTACAAGGCCTTGATTTTTCACCTCCATATTAGTGGCCTGATGTCTTTGATTTAAAAGAAAAAATAAAAAAAGAGAGAGGAAGGAAAACTCATCATTGATGCCTACACCATAAATTCTTTAAGATTGCAAAATGATTAAAGGAAAAAAAAAAAAAAGCAGAACTAGAGTGCATGTTATACTTAAATGTCATTTCATATCCCCTTTCTTTAATATTATTAAATATGTGGAGAGATTTGTTTTGCTTTGTTGTTATTTTTTTTTAATTGGAAGTGGGAGATAAAGAGCCTGAGATAATCAAGGGAAGGTAGCAATGGGATTTGTGTAGATGGTTCAAATATCTAAACAGTGAAAATCAGGCATGTGACATCAAGAAAGTCTCATTAGGAGAGATATTCACTGCCTTTATTCTGTAGCTCACTCCAGGGTTTTTCTAGTAGCCAGTTTTAAGAAGGGCATCAAGTTCAGGTCCATGTCTGTCCCTGTGGATCCAAAAGCAAACAGCTTTATTGTTTTATTGAAGCCACAGGAAAGGGAGCCTGCTATACATAAGAATTCATCTCTAAAGTTTTATCAAAAGGCCAAATCTTTTTTTCTAAATTTAGGA
>NW_006922442.1:378223-390266 GCF_000298275.1 Orycteropus afer afer
TCCTAGGACATATATATTAATATATCTATTTAATTCCATAATAATTTTAATTTTGGATTTCAAATAGTTGATGGATCAAGAGTTTTATCTTCTTGTTTGCTTGTTTTAACTTTTAGAGAAGGTATAAGAAGTCTTTAGTTTGTATAGAAGTATTTCTTCTTAAACACATATTGAGCAGTGCTCTATGTTGTATGCAGTTTTCAGGCTATGGGGATGATTACAACTATAAACAAGAAATCTTCACCTTTTAATGTGAAAGAAAGAGATAAAATTGGGCAGAAAATTGTGTATTTTAAATTAAATTAAACAAGTGCTTAAAAATTACTTATTCAGGACTTGTTTTAATTTTAAATACCTCATAATATATTTGATTTTATGTTCCATATGCTAATATTCTATGTGTTCTGTAGGTGATAGTGATATACTTGCCAAAATTTTATAACCTCATTTTATTGAGAGAAAACAGCAAACAAACCCAAATCAAGACCAAATTAAGAGATTGATTTCTAAATGACTCACTAGTATTGTTCAAAAATGAAAGAAAAGCAAAGATCTGGCCAATGTCACAGAAAGGCTAAAAGTCTAGGTAAATAATAATTAAATGCAATGTGTGACTAGATAATAAAAGAACAAAGGCTATTAATGGAAAACCTGGTAAAATTTGAAAAAGATCTCATGTTTAGTTAGTAGTATTGTGTCAATGTTAAATATTTTGATAGTTGAACTATGGTTATATAAGATGTTAACATTAGGGATAGTTAGATGAAAGGACTACGGAAAATCCCTATACATTTTTACAACTTTTCAGTAAGTCTAAGTATTTATCGTTTTTGTCCTCTCATTTAAACATTCGCACAGGAGATTCCATTATGAGCAGTATTGGGGTGCTTTGCTCTATTTGTCACATGGAACGATACCAGATCAGAGAAGTAGCCAAGAATCTGATGAGGGCGCCTAGAAGTCATAGCAAGCTGTTTAAGTGGATTTCAAGTGGGGAAACGAGAGTATCAATTTTATATTTTAGAAAAATATTTTCACAGATTGCAAAGAGAAGCCAGACAGATTCCCTGAATTCAGAAGACAGAGCTGAGAATTCAAGGAGAAATATGCAGCTTGAGTTCACAGGATAGAGTACCACTGAGGAAATAGCTGCACAAAGAAAAAACCTTGGAGATCTACAATGGGTTATGCCAAATAGTCAGCAGAATACTGATTAGTTTATGCATGTGAGAAAATTACTTGTGGCTAGGAACAAAACTATACAAAGAGTTTAGACAAAATAATGTTCAACATGCACATAGAGAAAGCCAGGAGCAGTATGTGTTCCTATCATTCAGAATAGAAAACTCATAATTGATGGAGCAATGAGTTGAAAACTTAGAAAAGTCCTACTTCATTGATTAAACATAATTATTCCTTGACTAGCCACTGCTTTGTAGCTGCCTGGTAAATCATAAAATTCAGACCTAAAAGGAACAAGCCTTATCTTAGTAATTTAACCTAATGTGATAACAAAGATTCTTGATCTAGGAATACAAATTCTCATCAAAAATACAAAGCAAAATTTAAAATTTACAGAATCTATTAAAAAATTAACAGACATGCAAAGAAACAGGTAAACGTTGTCCATAATAAGAATAATCAATCAAGTATGACTCAAAATGAACATGACAGTTAGAATTACAAGAAAGTTGCATTAAGCCAGTTTTTATCTTAAATGTTATGACAATACATTTTAAAAACTTAAGGTCCCAAAATTCAAGAGAGGAAAACTGAATTGTTTGGGGAAAAAAAAAAAAAAAAAAGTGGACTTTGTAGATTTAGTAGCACATTAGATGTTACACAAGAAATGATGAATGGACTTGAAGACATAAACAGAAATTAACAACATTAATAAAAAAAGAAAAATAAATAAAATGAAAGTAAAGCATCAATCATCTACAAGAAAACTGTAAGTAGCCTTATATATGCTGTCAGAAGGGACCAGTCTGTGGAGAAGGATATTATGATGGGAAAGTAGAGGATCAGTGAAAAATGGGAAGAACTTCAAAGAGATGAATTGGCACATGGCTGTGATAATAGCACAGGATGAGACAATGCTTCACTCTGTTCAGGGCAGGGTTGCCAGGAATCAGAACCTACCCAACAGCACCTGGAAACAATAACAAATAGAGGTACAATTAGAATTCTTGAGTGGCAAAAGAAAGATGTTTTAATGACTAAAAGCAAAATGTTCCAAACTTGATTAAAACTGTAAACCCACATATCCAAAAAAGCTTAATCCACCCCAAGCATAAGAAAAATGAAGAAAACTACACAAAATTATTGTGAGGCCCCAATTTTCTAATTTGTCTTTTATTATTCCTACATTTGTAGTTAAGTTTGTTAACCTATTTTATAAAAGTGATCCCACAGTTTTCTCCCTATGTTTTTTTACAGGAACTTTATAATTTAAAGTTTATCATTTAGTTCTTTGATATATTTTGAGTTGTTTTTTTTGTGTATGGTATAAGGTATGAGTCCTGGTTCATTTTTCTGCAAAAAGACATCCAATCTCTCCACCGCCATTTATTAAAGAGAATGTTTCTTCGCCATTGAATGGATTTTGACTGCATGTTGAAAATAAATTTCCCATCAATGGAAGGTTTTATTTGTGAGATCTCAATTCTAGTCCACTGGTATATATTTCTACTGTTGAAACAATACTAGGCTGTACTGATTACAGTGGATGTATAGTGTCTTTTGATATTGAGGAGTATGAGGCCTCCTGCTTTGTTCTTTTTCTTCAATTGACACTTTTACAAAGAGGACAATAAAGTGGCTAACAAACATGGGAAAAGATTCCAAAGATCAATAACCATTTGTTGTTGCTGTTAAGTGCTTGTCTAGGTTTTCTAGTGTTGCTATAAGAGAAACCCCATAAGTGGATGGCTTTAACAAACATGCATTTATTCACTTACAATTTAGGGAGTTAGAAATCCAATATCAGAGTGCTGTCTCTAGGGCTGGGTGAAGGCCCCTTGCCCTTGGGTTTCATCACTGCCTCTTGTTCCAGACCCACTAGAGAAAGCTAGAGGCTTCTTCTGGATCACATGGCTGCTGGATGCTGAGGCTGTTGAACCCAAGATCAACAGGTAAAATGGCATAATCCCAAGATGATCAGGCAATGTGGCAGACCACGGGTTCAAGTCCAGGAACAATTCCAAGATCGACAAGCAATGTCGCAAGTCACTGATTCAAGTCCAAGAACTGGAGATAAAGACTCAGTCAAATGCAGGATCCAAATGTGCCAGAAACTTTCTCAAAGATACTCCTTATATACTGGGAGCAACTCCCCTTCAACTACTTAGTGGCTCACAGCAGATTCCACCATGGAGGTGATTATAATTTCATTGTGAAGAAAATTACATCCAGCTTCCAGGCCTCTCAAAACCATTGCCCAGCCAAGTTGATGCACACACCACACAGTACCATTGAGTTAACCCCATGTACAAGAGAACAAAATATTACCTGGCATTAACCATTAGAGAAATGTAAATGAAACCTACAATAAGATTCCATCTCGTCCTGATTAAAATGGCAATGTCAAAAACAAACAAAAAACAATAACAAATGTTGGTAAGGATGTGCATAGCCTGGAATCTTTACACATTGCTGATAGGAATGTAAAATAGTGCAACCACTATGGAAAACAATATGGTACTTCCTCAAAAAAGCTAGAAGTACAACTGCCTTTTGATCTAGCTATCCTACTCTGAGATCTCTAGAGATCTATATACTTTAGAGATCTAATAGAAGTGACACAAACAGACATATGTGCATCTATGTTTATTGCAGCATTATTCACAATAGCAAAATGATAATTGGAACAATGAGTCTGTCATATTTATACAAGAAATATATGCAACCTGCAATATGCAGATGACACAATCTTTGCTGCTGAAAGTGAAGATGACTTGAAGCACTTACTCATGAAAATTAAAGACTACAGACTAGGATGTGGAATACACCTCAATATAAAGAAAGCAAAAATCCTCACAACTGTTCTAATAGGCAGCATCACAATACATGCAGAAAAGACTAAAATTGTCAAATATTTCATGTTACTTGGTTCCACAATAAACATCAATGGAAGCAGCAGTTAGGAAATCAGATGACATATTGTACTGGACAAATCTGCAGCAAAAGACCTCAATAAAGTGCTGAAGAGCAAAGATGTCTCTGAAGACCAAAGTACGCCCAACCCAAGCCATGATATTTTCAATAGCCTCATCTGCATGGGAAAGCTGGACAATGAATGAAGAAGACTGAAGAAGAGTTGATGCTTTTGAGTTGTGGTGTTGGCAAAGAATACTGAAAATACCATGGATTTCCAGAAGAACAAACAAATCTGTCCTGTAAGAAGTACAGCCAGAATACTCCTTGGAAGCCAGAATGGCCAGATGTTTTCTCACTTCCTTTGGTCATGTTATCAGAAGGGACCATTCCTGGAGAAAGATATCATGCTTGGTAATTTAGAGGGTCAGAGTGAGAGAGACAGAAAGAGAGTGAACCATGTTCATCGGTGGTTTCCAGGAATAGGTGAGGGGACGGAAAGCATGCTCTAAAGCTGAGATAATTATTATCTTTGGCGGCAGGAAAGGTAGCACAGAATGTGAATGTAATCAGCTGTGCCAAAGTAAAAAATGCTACCATAAAACACAAAAGAAAAAAGGGATATTTGTGCTAAAAAATATAACATATAATTTGGTAACATTAGCTCTGGTAGCATAGTGGCTACGGCACTTGACTGCTAACAAGAAGCCTGGCGGTTCAAATCCACCAGCCACTCCACGGAAGGAAGATGGGGCAATCCACTTCCATACTGATACTGCCTCGGAAACCCAAGAAGGGGTCGCTATGAGTCGGGTCCAACTCGACGGCAAACAGCAACAACAATAACCAAGAATCAGTGTATGGTTACATACATATGTGTACAGACATGTATGTGTATGGGTAATTACACATGAGTTCATATGTGCACAGATAGAAATTTCTCTGTGTACACATATGTACAGACATGTGTGCCCACTTGTATATTCATAGATGATAAAGTTTAAACTATTTCTTAGATGTAACTAAACATCTTGAGGGATTACTTGTCTGTGTTAGAGGGTTTATGACCTTAGTCTCATGGGACAATTAAATCTACTGGCATAATTCACAAACTTTATGTTCTGTATCCTAGTGAACTAAGTGGTAACTGGGGTCTTAAAAAGTTGTGAACAGCCATCAAAGATACAACTTTTGGTCTTTACTCTTTAGGAGCCAACAAAAAAAGAAAGAAAGAAAGCAAGTCTCAGAGAAGAAACTAGTTCATAATGCTAATATTGTAAACAATCATGACCTCATCTACACTGATGCCAGAAGAAATTGATAGTGCCTGTCTACAACTACCAACAGCTATGATCAGGGCCAAATTAGATGTAACCTGACAGGTTGGCAGAAAAACACAGAACAGAGCTCCAATTCTTAAAAATCCACACTTACTGGATGAGTTGAGATGAAAGGATTTCCCGAGACTGTCATCCAAATATATCGTTTCCATAGACATTGCTTATTGATCAAAGTAGAACTAAATCATTGACAACATAATTTATTTTTTCTACATTTATCATGGTGTTGTTGACTGATCCAGTTGTGAGGATTTTCATTTTCTTCATGTTTTTTCTTTGACTTTCATCAATAAATGCTATAAGCCATCTTCACTTATAACAAGTAGTGTCATCTGAGTATCACAGAATGTTAATTCATCTTTCTTTAATCATGATCTCATGTTTCCTTCATATCATCCAGCTTCATGAATTATTATTCCAGTGTACAGACTGAATGCATATGGTGATATGGTGACAGGATATAATCCTGCCACAATTTTTTTTTTTTAGATTTTAAGCCACCCAGGAATTCCTTGCTCTGTTCTAATGACTGCCTCTTGGTCTATGAGTAGAACTGTGTGTTCTGTAATTCCCATTCTTCATAATGCTATCCATGATAACACAATATGTTATGATCCACACAGTCAACTGCCTTTAGATGGTCAAAAAACAAAAGTAAACATCATTTTGGCGTTTTCTGCTTTTGGTCAAGATCCATTGGTAATCAGCAAATGACATCATTCCATATTCTCTTCTGAACCTGGACTGAACATCTGGCAGTTATCTGCCAATGTATGTTTTCATGATTTCCTGAATTACCTTCAGTAAAATTTTGTCAGCATATAATATTAATGATGTTATTCAAAAATTTATGCATTGTGTTTAATCACCTTTTTTGGGAATTGGCACAAATATGGGTTTCTTCCAGTCAGTTGGCAATATAGCTATCTAGAAGATAAATGATGATAAGTATACAAAGCATATGCCCAAAGAAAACACAAATAATAAAACAAAGAATTATAAAGAGTATTACCAAATAGGGAACTCTGATAGTGTAGTGCCTAAGACACTTGACTGCTAACCAGAAGGCTGGCAGTTCAAACCCACCAGCCTCTCCTCAGAAGGAAGGTTGGGCAATTTACTTCTGTAATGATACTGCTTCAGAAACCCAAGGAGGGGTCACTATGAGTCGTGTCCGACTTGACGGCCCATAATAACAACAATTGCCAAATAAGCCAAGAGTGGAGAAACAATTGAATGACAAAAATATTGATAATTTAAAAGAATTAAGATAAAGATTTTAAAAAGGGTAATTAAGGACCAATTTATCAAATAAATTCCTGTCTCTTTCACTGATGAAATAATAGCACACTTTTTTGAAAATGTTCAAAGAATATTGAAGGAGAAGGACTATTTTTAAATCCATTCTATGAAACAGCATTACCCTAAGACCATGTTGTTGTTGTTGTTAAGTGCCATCGAGTCGTTTCCAACTCATAGCGACCCCATGCACAGCAGAACAAAACACTGCCCGATCCCGCGCCAGCCCCACAATCCCTGCTATACGTGAGCCCAGCATCGCAGCCACACCCTAAGACCATAGTCTGACAAAAATAGCATATGGAAAGAAAACTGCAAAAAGCACACATTGAAGTACTAAGCACTCCTGACCTAGTGGAATTTGCCCCAGGAATTCAAGGTTGGTTTTACTTTTTTAAAAAAAAATCAATGCAATTCATCATATTAACAAACACAATTTAAAAAAAAAAAAATTATGATCATTAATAGACATAGAAAAATTATGATAGAATCTAACATCCATTCCTGACTTAAACAAATAAAATAAAAACTCTCAGCATAGAAATAAAAGAGCATTACTTGATTTGATAAAGAGTATCTATTAAAAATAAATAAACACAGCTAACCCCACACTTATTGATGGAAAACAATATTTTTCCTCTAGGCTCAAGAACCAACAAGAATTCTACTATCACCACTTCTATTTAATATTTTTGTGATGTTTCTTTTTTTAAAGCAATACATTTTATTAGAATATAATTTATGTACAATGAAATATGAAAAACTAAAGTGACATGGGTCAACGCATTTTTTTTGCAGTGTTTTCTCCCCTCCCCTCCTAGCCGTGGTAATCAACAAAGAAAGTTTCCTTCAATATACAAACCTTTCCTTGACTTTTTATAATAATGTTATATTTGTCCTTCTGTGATTGACTTATTTCACTCAGCATAATGTTCTCCAAGTTTATCCAAGTTATGCGGTGTTTTGCAGACTACATATTATTCTTTAGTGTTGCATAGTATTCCATCCTGTGCATGCACCATAGTTTGGTTATCCATTCTTCTGTTGATGGGCACCTAGGTTGTTTCCATCTTTTGGCGATTGTAAATAGTGGTAGGATAAATATGGGTATGCACATACCTGTTCTTGTCCTGGCTCTCACTTTTTAAAGATATATAACTAGAATGGGATTGCTCAGTCAAATGGTATTTCTAATTTCAGCTTTTTAAGGAATCGCCATACTGCTTTCCACAGTGTTTGTATCATTTTACAGTCCCACCTGTAGTGGATGAGTCCCAATCTCTCTATATCCTTGCCAGCATTTGTTATTTTCTGTCTTGTTGAACTTTGCCATTAGTGCTGAGGTAAGATAATATCTCAATGTTGATTTCATGTGCATCTCTCTGGTGGCTAATGATCATAAGCATTTCTTCATGTATTTGCTGGCCACCTGAATATCCTCTTTGGTGAAGTTGTCTATTCATGTCTTCACATTTTTTATTGGATTGGTAATCTTGTTGTTGAGGTGTTGTAAATTTCTACAAATTATAGTGATGAATCCCTTGTCAGACATGTCATTGCCATTTTTTTTTTCTCAATCTGTACATTCTCTTTTGACTCTTGAAATCTTTGAAGCACATAACAATTTAATTTTTGGAAGGTTACATTCATCTAGTTCATCTTCAGCTGTTTGTACATTTTGGGTCATGCTTACAGTCTATTTATGCCACAAATTAGGGCACCTAAGTTTGTCCCTGTTTTTTTCCTTGAGAAACTTTATAGTGTTAGGCTTCACATTTAAGTCTGATCCATCTGGATTTAGCTTTTGTGTATGGTGTGAGGTATGGATCTTGTTTTTCTGCAAATTGATATGCAGTTTTGCCAGCACTACTTGTTAAACAGATAATCTCTTCCCCATTTAATGGATTTCAGACCTTTGTTAAAAGTCAGCTGACCATAGGTCAATGAATCTATTTCTGGGTTTCTCAATTCTGTTCCACTCATCTATGTGTCCGTCGTTGTATCAGTACCAGTCGTCGTATCAGTACCAGGCTGTTTTAAGTACTGTGGTTGTATAATAGGTTTTGAGATCTGGGAGCATGAGACCTCCTACTTTGTTGTTCTTTTTCAATACTACTTTACTAAATTGAGGTCTCTTTCCTTTCCACATAAAATTAGTGATTGTTTGTTTCCATATCTATAAAGAAGGGTGATGGGATCTGGATTGGGATGGCATTGAATGTATAGAATGCTTTGGGTAGTATTGACATTTTCAATATGTTCAATTTTCCTATCCATGAGCATAGTATGTTCTTCTGTTTATGTAGATCTCTTATTGCTTCTTGGAGTAGTGATTTATAGTTTTCTTTGTACACTTCTTTTGTGTCTCTGTTAAGATATATTCCCAAGTATTTTATTATTTTTTTTATACCTATTTATGATGGTTCAAACCCAACAGCCACTTCGGAAGGAAGATTGGACAATTTACTTCCTTAGTGATACCACCTTGGAAACCCATAGAAGGGTCATTATGAGTCAGATCCGCTTCAACAGCAATGAGTTTGGTTTTGGTTTTATTGTATATGATAATGATTTCCTTATTTCTTTTCAGCAATCTCTTTGCTGGTGTAGAGGAAGAAAACTGATTCTTGTATGTTGATCTTGTATTCTACCACTATACTAAATCTCTCAACTAGTTCCAGTAGGTTTCTTGCTGGGTCTCTTGGGTTTTCTAGGTATACCATCATCTCATCAGCAAACAAGGATCATTTTCCTTCTTCCATACCAATTAGGATGGCTTTGATTTCCCTTTCTTGCCTTATTGCCCTGGCTAGGACTTCCAGTACTATGTTGAATAGAAGTGGTGGTAGAGGGCATCCTTGTCTGGTTCCTGTTTGTAAGGGGAATGGTTTCAGTCTCTCTCCATTGAGCATAATGTTGGCTGTTGGTTTTTCATATATGCTATTTATTATGTTGAGGAATGTCCCGTCTATTTCTATTTTGCTGATAGTTTTGATCAGGAATAGGTGTTGCATTTTATCAAATGCCTTTTCTGCATCAATTGATATGATCATATGGTTCTTTTCCTTCATTTTATATATGTGATGGATGACACTGATTGTTTTTCTAATATTGAACACCTGGTATGTACCCCACTGGGCCATAGTGTATTATTTTCTTGATATGTTGTTGGATTGGCTAGGATTTTGTTGAAGATTTTTGCATCTACTTTCATGAGAGTAGTTCTGGTCTGTAGTTCTCTTTTTCAGTGATGTCTTTGTCTGCTTTTGGTATCAAAGTTATGCTTGCTTCATAAAATGAATTTGGGAAGATTCCATCTGTTCTTTGTTCTGGAATACTTTGAGTAGGAGTGGAGTCAGTTCTCTGAATGTTTCATAGAATTCTCCAGTGAAATCATGTGGGACAGGGCTTTTTTTTTTTTTTTTTTGGTGGTAATTTTTTTTAAGACCTGTTCAATTTCTTCTTTTGTTATGGGTCTGTTTAAATTTTCCACCTCAGCCTCTGTTTAGGTAAGTCATATGTTTCTAGAAATCTGTCCATTTCTTCTAGATTTTCTATTTTTTTTGGGGAGTAGAGTTTTCATAGTATCTTTATATTATCCTTTTGCTATCTATTGGTTCTGTTGAAATGTCACCCAGTTCATTTCTTATTTGTGTTATTTGAATTCCTTCACTCTCCTTTGTTAAATTTGCCAGTGGTTTGTCAATCTTATTAATATTTTCAAAGAACCAACTTCTAGCATTGTTGATTTTTTCTATTGTCTTTCCATTTTCTGTTTTATTGATTTCTGCTCAAAGCTTTATTATTTCCTTTCTTCTGGTGACTATAGGCTTTTCTTGCTGTTCTTTCTCTAATTGTTGGAGATGTTGGTTTAAGCTGTTAATTTTGGCTCTTTCTTCTTTTTTAATGTGCATATTTATTGCTATAAATTGATCTCTGATCACTGCTTTTGTATAAGGCTTTTGTAAAGATTTTGATATGTTGCATTTTCATTCTTGTTTGATTCAAGGAGTTTTTTTTATTTCATTTTTTTATTTCTTTTGTTACACAGTCATTCTTAAGGAGGGTGTTGTTCAGTTTACATATGTTTGTTCTTTTTTCCATTGATCTTCCTATTGTTGATTTCTAATTTTATAGCATTGTGATCTGAGAAGATGCTTTGCAGTCTTTCAAAGTTTTTAAATTTATTAAGGTTTGATTTATGGCCTAAAATACGGTCTATTCTGGAGAATGTTCCATGTGTGCTGGAAAAGAATGTATATTGTGCTGTTGTTGGGTGAATTGCTGTCTATAAGGTTAAGTTGGTAGATTGCATTGTTTAGTACTTCTGTGTCTTTGTTGAGTTTCTTTCCAGTTGTTCTATCTTTGATTAAAAGTTGTGCATTAAAATATCCTACTATGACTGTTGTTGTTATGTGCCGTTGAGTCGGCCCCGACTCATAGCGACCCCTCCTTGGGTTCCCGAGGCAGTATCGCTACGGAAGTAGGATTGCCCAACCTTCCTTCCGAGGAGTGGCTGGTGGGTTTGAACCGCCAGCCTTCTGGCGAACAGTCAAGTGCCTTTTGTCGTTTCAATGCTGTTAAAGTCAGATTTATGTATTTGGGGGCTTTTTCTTTGGATCCATAGTTATTTATTATGGTTATATCTTCTTGTTCAATTGATCTTTTAATCATTATATAATGTCCTTCCTTGTCTCTTATGGTGGTTTTTGTCTTAAAATCAATTTGATCAGAAATTAATATTGCCACTCCTACTCTTTTATGGTTGCTATTTGCTTGATTTATCTTTTTCCAAACTTTGACTTTTAGTCTATTTTTGTTTTTGTCTCAAAGGTGTGTCTTTTGTAGATAGTATATTGATGGGTTATGTTTTCTTATTCAATCTGCAACTCTACATCTTTTGAGTGGTACATTTAATCCATTGATGTTCAGTGTAATTATCAACAAGTATAAATTTGTTGTTGTCATTTTGTTATGTGTTTTTTTTGTGGTGTTGCTGATTTCTGTGTTCTGTATAATATTTTGTGCTGAGCTCATTTTGTTTATGAATTGTGGTATGAACTCTTCCATCGCTATTCTTTTAGTATCGGCTAAATATTTGCACTTTTCCTCCTTTTTTATATTGATGTGAAAGTTTATCATTTTTCTTTGAGGTTACCCTGAGATTTATAATTTTCTTCCCAAGTTTAGAGCAGTCTGTTTTACCTTGCAATTTTCTTGACTTCCCTACCATTTAGAACTTCTAATTTTTTCCCTCTTTTGTGTTTGTTGATGTCCTTATTTGTCAATTGATGTCTCTGATTCCCTGT
>NW_006922442.1:390531-402346 GCF_000298275.1 Orycteropus afer afer
TTTTTTTTTTTTTTTTTTTCTTTCCAGGTTTTGTATATACCACCCCATTGTCTTCTCACCTGCATCATTTCTGCTGATAAATCCTAGCTTAGTCTTATTGGTTACCTTTCATAGGTAATTTTCTCTTTTCACACATACTGCTTCTAGCATTCTTTCTTTGCCTTTGATTTTGGTGAATTTGATGATGATATGTCTTGGTGATTTTCTTTTGGGGTCTATTGTTTGGGGTTCATTGGACTTCTTGAATGGATATATTCTCATCTTTCATGATACCAGGTAAATTCTCTTCTAACAAATCTTTGAAACCTTCTCTGTTTTATTTGTATCTTCCTGTTCTGTAATTCTGATTATACATGCTGTTGTTGTGATGTGCTATCGAGTTGGACCCGATTCACAGTGATCCCTCCTTGGGTTGCCGAGGCAGTATCACTACAGAAGTAGATTGCCCCATCTTTCTTCCTAGGAGTGGCTAGTGGGTTTGAACAGTAAGCCTTCTGGTTAGCAGTCATGTGCTTTAGGCACTACGCTACCAGAACTCCTTGATATATATATATATATATATATATATATATATATATATATGTTATTTCATTTGATGGTATCCCACATGAACCGTAGAGTTTCTTCATTTTGTTTGGATCTTTTTTCTGACTTATCCCTTTCCAAAGAAGGATTGAGGTATTTTCCTTCAACCTCATTAATTCTGTCTTCCATTGATTCAATTCTACTCCTTTGCCCTTTCAATGTGTTATCTATTTCTGAAAATTTAGTATTAATCTTCTGGATTTCTATCTATAGATTTTGTATCATTTCTAATTTTTCATTTATTTTGGCATTTTGTTCTTGTATTGTCTTTCAAAATTGTTCTGGAGTTCTCTGTGTTTTCCTTAATTTTTTCAGTGTTTTCTTTGATCTGTCTCTCAATCCCTTGAAGCTAAATGTATATAATTCTTTGGACTTCCTTGTCAGGGAGTTCCAATGCTGCTTCTTCAGGGATGTGTTCTTCTATGTCTGTATCCTGGTCCCTTGTTTCTCTTGCTTCTTTGTGTGGACTGTGATGGTCTGTTGTCTCCAAGAGATGGTGATGTTTTTTGTGTTTATATTTAATTGGTGATTGTATGTTGGAGTGATTTGCCCAAGATTTTCATTTTCTTTGTTTTGTTTGGATGTTATCTAAGTAAGCAGGTTACTATGCTCCTCTATTCAGTAGTGGAAGAACTTACACACTCATCACCTGTCTTTTTTCCTGTTGCCAACCTTCTGTATGTCCCTGTCATCCTTGGCAAGCAGAGCTTACTCTTAGGTCCTGTTTCATTCAGATCTTTCATTAGTTGATGCCTATTCCTCTTCTGTATACTTCCTTTCAAAGCTAAGCCTCCAGATTATTTTCTGAATCTCTGTCAATTGTTTTCTCTTTCCTTTGTTGAAGAGGGTCTTTGTAGCTTGTCTGCTTCTTCCGGCATCTTACCAGAAGTCCTTTGTGATGTTTCTTGACAGCACAATAATTCATGAAAAATAAATAAAATGCAACCAAATTGGAAAAAAGGAAAGAAAGAATGAAAACTGTATTTACTGCAGACAATATTAACTCCTGTATAGAAAATAAGGTAGAGTCTATAGAAAAATCTACTTAGATTATTACACAAATGTTAAATAAGATTGTAGAAATTAATATTAATTTACAAAAATTAATGGTATTTCTATATACTAGAAACTTGTATCTAAAATTGAAATTAAAATAAACATTAGCAGCAGAATAAACATGTTAAAACATATATAAGTTGACAGCAACAGGAAAGATTCCATATTAGTGAACTGTTTTAAACATCTATTTATAAATGGTTTTGAGATAATATTTAAATTGCAATGCAAAGAAAGTTGAGAGCTTTATCAGCAGTATCTTGCAGTGAGAGATAACTAAATTTAGATTTGAGCCATGGGCTGCATTTACATAAACTTAAACAACTTCTGTCATTGGCAGTATGCTGAAACCCACATGTATATATTTTCTGATTTTAGACAGATGTGACTATTACATTCATAGAAAAGACCCTTAACTTCTTTATTATTGAATAATGTCCTGGATATATTTGATTCTGCTTACAGATCCAGTACACCTGTCACTGAATTTTAGTGGTAATACAATGACAGCTTAGTAGTAACATGCTAACAGCCAATATAGTACAATGCTGTCTTACTCTAGTCAATGTGAGTTAGAGTCAGCATTTAAAACCAGGGCTTGGACTTTGAATTAGATGTCTGCAGAGATACATATCACTAAAAAGTTTGACTTTAAGAAGGTGTAATGAGAGTTGCACTGAAGTGGACCTGAGATTATAAACAGACCTCTAGGGTCTTGAGTACTGTCCATTCTTGAAACAGAGAAGAATAAAGTTTCCATAGCAACTTTTCTAAGTATTTCCCAGCTTCCTCATGCTCTCATTAGCACTAGATTTATATAATTGAATTACTGATTTTTGGAGTTGAAAAGCACAAAAATGGGGGGAAGTAACATATGTGGAAATAATGCAGTGGTTAGTAATCATAGTTATGTGTTTATCCAATCTAGTTGAATATATGAATTTTAATTTTATACCTGGAAGAACTGGGTTTAGTATGTGGCAAGTCTCAGATTAGAATTTATTTTACAGAGATACTCTATTATGTAATAAACACAAGCACATGCCTAAATCTTAAGTTTAGTGATTAGCAAGGCCAAGGTAGAAGAATTAAGCAATTATAATGTTTATACAGATAGTTAATAACAAAACAAAACCACTTTATTTTACAGGTAACTATGTTCTTGGAATCAAATGAATATTCTGGCTACTATATACTTCTTAGAGTAACCTCTCAATTAATTCTATTATTTTATTAATTAAGCATCTATTAATTAAGCATCTATTATCTCTAATATTAATTAAGCATCTATTATCTCTGAGGCTCTTGAAATTATATTTTATGGAAAGAAAGATTTTATATTCATTGAGCCTAAAATTTAATTGGGGAGGGTATTGAATACAATCATTTAAATATTATCATTTTAGGTATTTTTTAATTCTTATAAGCAGAAGTGAAACTGGGAAGGACTTTCTAAGAAGGTAATGTTTGAGTAGAGAAACACATAATGAGAATCAGCATGTCTTGCAAAAATATGAAAGAAAAGAGTTCTAAAATTTGGAAAAACCAAGCAACATATATTAAAAATTCAAATTTTGATGTGATATAAATATATAAGTAAATAAATAAGAGGTTTTCAAATTAACTCATCCTTTTTACACACACACATAAATTTACACATATGCAAAAAAACTCAGCAAACTTTGTATGCATGTACATTCTTTAAAATGTCATTATACATATAGCTGTCTTTGTTGAAATATGAAAAGTTTTTTAAATATCAAAATTTCATTAGTGAAATATGAAAAGTTTTTCAAAACTCAAAGTTTTATTTTTGTATTGTTGTTAAATAATCTCTCTTTCTCTTTTTTTCCCTCCATTTATTTACCATTCCCAAGTGCCAATGATGAGATGAAGTCGGAAATAATTCTCTTAATATTTTAAAATTTAGAATCTGGATTTTTTCATATAGAGTTTCTATCTAACAAGATTTGTTGCTCCATGACGCTGTCAAATTGATTTTGCTTTAGAGCATCCCCGTACACAATGGGACAAAACACTGCCCAACCTGAGCCATGTTCACAACTGTTGTTACATTTGAATTCCTTGTTGCACTTGCTATGTCAATCCATCTCATTGAAGGTTTTCCTCTTTTTTTCTGACTTTATTTTACCAAGCATGTTGTCATTTTGAAGGGACTGGTCCCTCCTGATAACATATCCAAATTACATGAGAAAAAGACTCACCATTCTTGCTTCTAAGGAGGCTTCTGGCTATACTTCTTCTTCATCATCCTTTCTTTTTATTTTAATTGTAATTTAGTTGAAAATTTATGGAAGAAATTCACTTTCCATGCAGCAGTTTACATATACTTTGTCTCATGACATTGACTACAATTTATCACAATGCAACAGCTCCTCTCCCACTTCCTCCTGATAGTTACCTCTTCCCTGTTTCCAACCCTCCATGTGCTCCTGCCCCCTGTGCTGTCTCCCTGTGCATAAACAGCCTTTTTTTCTCGAATAATTGTTCTCTACAAGGAGTGTATCTACCTCAGGTAAATGTTCAACTTATATGCCTGTCTTTTGTTTGGCTGGAAGCCACAGGTGTGGGTTCAGTTCCAGACCTGAAGGGCAGCTAGGGTCCATAGTCTCAGTGGTTCTACCAGGCTCTATCAGATGAGCAAACCTGGCCACCCCTCCTTTTTTTCCCAAATGATTTTGAGTTTTGTTCTGCATTGTTCTCCCTCCCTATCCAGGATCTCCAACATAGATCCCCCTCCAACTAGTTATCCTGGTCTCATAGTTATATAGGCTGCAGATTGCATGTACCAGTCTCAAGGACTAAATGTTTCCATGAATCTTTGGTTTTCTTCATTCTTCTTTTCTCTGGACGAAGTGAAACCCATTGTTGCACCTAGATGGCAGCTTGCAAGCTTTTAAGATCCCAGTCACTACTAGCCAAAGTAGGAGGTGGAACAATGTTTTGTGTAGCATGTTATGCCAATTGAGCTTGATGTCCCCTATGACTATGGTCCCCAGCCCACCGGTTCAACTACTTGGTCCCTCTGGGTAGCTGGCTATAACCAAGAAGTGACGACAACCTTTTCCCTTGTCAGCTCTACTATACACCTGGGAATTTAGATCATACAAATACACTTATAGGAGCATTGTCTGCCAACCCTATACATGGTCTTTCATACATTCCCCGTTTCATAGACATACCTAATAGTTCAGCCTGTCCACCCATCTATCCACCTGTATTCCCATGTTTGCCTTCACTGACAATGCAGTTCTGTATGTGCAAAGGGTTCATCTTTGTTGTCTATACCTCTTACACTGGCTGTACTTCTTCTAAGACAAATTTTTTCATTCCCTGACAGTCTATACTATATTTAACACCATTTACCCAACACTATAATTCAAATGCATCAATTTTTCCTCAGTCTTCCTTATTAATTGTCCAGCTTTCTCATTCATATGAGTCAATCTTTCTAGGCTGAGCTGTTAGGCTTGAATTTTGAAAATGTATGGTTTTAATCCATGAACAACAGATTGACCAGTACCTGGCATATAGTAGTATTTTAGAAATAATTAATTTGAAAAAAAAATCAGTGATTAATCCAAATATTTTATATTAAAACTTTAATATTAAACATATATTTAACAAATAAATATAATGTGACAATATATGGTGCTTTCTAGATAAAACAATGACACAAAAATTTATTAGAAATATTGTGATCTAAAATAAATGTCTTATTTTAGGCTTCAATTTTTCAGTATATGTCTTAAATAGAAATAACTGCATAATATGTACATTCAAAAAATCGAGGTAAAGTTGTTAATATGGTTATGAAAAAAATCATATCCTAAAACACATGTAAAAATTATTTTTGGAAAAATATGTTTTGCTGAATTAATTCACAGATATATACTGCTGAATTCAGCTAGTTGCACAAAAATTGATAGCAACTGTGGTGGTCATGTTTTTGTGTCAACTTGGCTGTGCCTGGTTAAATGGCTGGGCAGTAGGTGGTAGTTATTCCCCATGATAAGACTGGCAATCAACCCCATGGTGGGATCTGCCACAAGCAACTGCGTAGCTGCCTTTGGGATGTGGTTCGCTTCCTGTATATAAGGAGAAGCCTTGGAAATGGTCTCTAGCATATGGCATGCTTGGACATTGCATGTAGCCATGTCTTTGTTCAGCAGCCTGCCATGATGTTGACCTTGGGACTTACAATGGACTTAAATTAATGGCTTGCCATGTTGTCTGGTAACATTGGAATTGTGTCACTTTATTTGTCAACCTTGGACTTCTCAGCCTCAGCAGCCAGCAACTGTCTGAGTGAAGAAACACTTACAGCTTCAGTGGGCCAGGAGCAGGATACAGAGCTGGACTCCAAGGTTGAGGGGCTTTCACACAGCTCCTAGAGCCTGGCACTTTGAACTTGGACTTAAAGCCTCCAAACTGTAGTAGAGTAAACTCCTGTTTGTTAAGGCCATCCCATTTGTGGTATATTCCTGTCAGAGTGGCACTACATAACCAGGACACAACTTAAGAACATACTGCATAGCCTGACATAGCATAATTGATATGGCTTGTCCAAACATAAAAATCTCTCCTTTTTCTAAAAAATATATACATTACACAATGCTTATGTTATATCCAGCACATATGTTTCATATTTTTGTTATTTAATTTTTATGACTACTTTTTAAAATCTGAAAAAGAGTCTATTCTTGTGTCTGTCATATAAGTAGGAAAAAAATCTATATATTTATTGCAAATAAACAATAATGGTAGCATTAGGTATCCCTATGAAGTGGGGGAGTGTATCCAAGAACATGTATAGGGTTGGCAGACAATAATCCTATAAGTTTATGTTAATGATCAGAATTCCCAGGTGTATAGTAGAACTGACAAGAAGCAAGATTGTGGTCACTGCCTAGTCACAGTCAGCTACTCAGAAGGACTGAGTAGTTGAACCTGTGGACTTGGGACCATAGTCACAGGGGACCTCAAGCTCAATTGGCATAACATACTATACAAAACATTGTTCTACCTCCTACTTTGGTGAGTAGCGACTGGGATCTTAAAAGCTTGCAAGCTGCCATCTAGATGCAAAAATGGGTCTCTCCTCATCCAGACAGAGAAGAATGAAGAAAACCAAAAATTCATGGAAACAATTAGTCCTAGTGACTGGTACACCATCCAATCTGCAACCTATACAACTATGAGACCAGAAGAAGTAGGTGGTGCCTGGCTACCACTGTCATCCACTTGGAAGGAGATCTATGTAAGAGATCCTTGGTAGAGAGGAAGAACATGTGGAACAAAACTCAAAATCATTTGGAGGAAAAAAAAAGGGGGGGGACCAGGTTTGTTGGTCTGATACAGCCTGGTGGAACCACTGAGACTATGGCACCTAGCTGCACTTCAGGTCTGGAATTATACCCACACCTGTGGTTTCCAGCCAAAGAAAAGACAGGTTGAACATTTACAAGCTGAACATTTACCTCAGGTAGATACACTCTTTGGAGAGAACAATCATGGGAGAAAGAAGGGCTGCTTATGCACAGGGAGACAGCTCAGGGGGCAGAAGTACATAGAAGGATGGACCTAAGGAAGAGGTAACTATGGGGAGGAAGTGGGAGGGGAGCTGTTTCATTGTGGTAAATCATGGTCAATGTCATGAGACAAAGTGTATGTGAACTCCTGTATGGAAAGTGAATTTGCTCTGTAAATTTTCAACCAAATTACAATTAAAAAAAAAAATAATAATAATAAAATAATGGTAGCAATAATTAAATAATTATTTTGATGTCATGTACTCAACACTTTTCTAATACCTTAGTATGAATACACTTATTTGATATTGAGAATAAACTTACATAATTGATATGTTTTAAAGAAAATTAAGAACTCAAGTCATTTAACTGGTATGATATCTTAATACTGATGGAAAAAAAAAAAAACATAACTATATGCTTCTAAAATGAAGATGGAGCAATCCACTTCCATAGTGATATTGCCTTGGAAACCCAAAGAGGGGTCACTATGAGTCGGGTCCAACTCAATGGCACATAAGAACAGCAACATATGCTTCTAAAAATTATAAATAAATAAATAAATAAGTGACTAGATCAAACATATAAATTATTTAGAAGCTGATGTTAGTCATAAAAGATGATAGTTTTATGCATACTACATTAAACAAGTAGGATCTCTGGTAGCATAGTGCCTACGGCACTTGACTGCTAACCAGAAGGCTGGTGGTTCAAATCCACCAGCCACTCCTTGGAAGGAAGGTTGAGCAATCTACTTCCGTAGTGATACTGCCTTGGAAACCCAAGAAGGGGTGGTATGAGTCGAGTCTGACTCCACGGCACATAACAACAACAAACAACAACATTAAACGATGAGTTAACATTTTATAGGTTAAAAAAAAAAGTACATTTCCAGGGATTCGGCAGACAATTTTCAGTCTGTTTCTGACATACAGAATTGCCTGCATGAAGAAATTGAGTAAAAACTTGTTTCTAACTTATTTGACCTCCTAAGACCAAACTTCAACTTACTCTCAAGCAAGAAATCCACAAGACAACAAACTTACTCAGTTCATTAAGATGATATACTATGTATATATGTGCTTGTGTGTGTGTGTGTGCGTGCATATGTGTTAGTACATGTTTGTATATGACATCACAACAACAGAAAATGCCAAAATTAATGTTTGTTCTGCAAAGCCATCTGTATAGTTACATATCCCAACCATATAGGCATGATTCAAGACTCTGAGATGTATGTGAAAAAAACATAAAATAAATGGTTTTGGAGGTATGTTTTTTTTTTTTAATTTTTGATAGGCTTATTTTTCATCTCCAAAAAATCTTTGCCATGTAAAATATTTAACAGTATAGTAGAAAAATATATCAATATAAATCAATACAAAATGTCTAGGATAATTTATATTAATGGAGCCCTATCAGGGAATTGTGTGTAAATTTAGAGAATTTGACTTAAATAACTGTGTTGAAATAAAAATGATTTCAGATTTTAAAAGAATTGTTAACTATAAAGACAGTTTCTTCTTTAAGTTAAAGAAGTAAGGACTAAATATGACTATCACTGTTCTCAAACGATGTGACGGTACATATATACTCAAGTTTATCTTTTGTAGTTTTGAACAATGATTATACAGAAAGGCCCAATTTTAAAAATAAGTCTACAGGAAGAAAAGGATCACCAGCATCAAAGGAGTAATGCCAAATGTCTATCTGTCTCTCTTTTTCCTTTCTTTTCTTCTTCTCTGCTATCCTCCTTTCTTGAGTTAAAACACATATGGTGTACGGATATTATCCTATCAGTGACAGCATTGTACTTCAGGACAGATCTTGAAACATCCTTTGTGATGATGAATGCCATGCCATTCCTCTTTAAACTGCCATTCCCAGCATAGTAGATCATATGGTTGTCTGAATGAAAATGGCCAACACCCATCCTTTTCAGCTCACTAATGCCTAGAATATCAATTTTTATGTGTTCCATTTTTTTTTTGACAACTTCCAATTGTCCTAGAGTCATTCATACATTCCATGTTCTAATTATTAATGGATGTTTGCAGCTGTTTCTCCTCAATTTGAGTTGTGCCATGCAGCAAATGGAGGTCCCAAAAGTTTTACTTTATCTATATAATTAAGATTGGTTCTACTCTGAGGAGGCAGCTCTTTCCCAGTTGTATTTTGAGTGCCTTCTGACCTCAGGGGTTCATCTTCTTTCACTGTATCAGAAAATGCTTCCAGCCCATTCATAAAATTGCCTCATGATGTATCAGACAGTGTTTCTCTGCTATTCATAAGGTTTTCCCTGACCAATTCTTTGAGATGTGGATAGCCACTTCCTTCTTCCTTCTCAGTCTGTAAGCTGCATTTAAACCTGTGCACCATGTGTAACCCTGCTGGTATTTGAGACACCGATGGCACAACCTCAAGCCTCACAGCAACACACAAGCCACCACAGTATGCCAAACTAACAGACAAGCTTGTCTGTCTTAGCTGTTCGAAACCTCTCTACCCTCCCCTTACCTGGAATCTGCAGCTGTGTTGTCCCCAGCTTTCCCGCCCTTCCTACCTCTTGGTGTGGGGCCTGTCTCCCTCCCCTTACATGGATCCCATGGCTCTGTTGTCCCCAGCTTTTCCCCTGCTTCCTGCTTCTTGGGATGAATCATTTCCTCTCTACCCTTATTTGGATCTCACGGCTCTATCATCTCAGCTTTCTTCCTGCTTCTTGCCTCTAATAATACTTAATATATCTCAACTCAATACTTTCTATTACTAAGAAGATTAAAATGTGATTGTTATTTAGGTTGTTGATATTTAAAATACCAAAAAAAAAAAAAACAAACACCTTTTTTTCCTAGACTTATTTTATAGGAGAAAAATACTTTTTGCTTTCTTAAGGTTTCTTCTAGTACTATAGTCAAACTCCCCAAAACTGAATGCAGTCATCCTTGCCAACTTAATCTCCCCACTATTCCTATACACCTTATGCTACATCCACACTAAACCAATTATCATTTGTGAAATATACTTCCCTTATGTCTCCTTATACTATTTTTACTTCCTAAAACTTTTCTTCTTTTCTCTCCATCATCACCTGTCATGTTTCTAATTCTCTTTCAAGTCCTGAGTTAAATGTTACTTTCTCTAAGCATTCCATCCATCCTGATAGACTACTTGTTTCATCTGTTTCTATGGTAATTTGTATATGTCTCTATCATAGTCTTTCTCACAAACTTAGATTAATTGTTGTAAAGTTACTGTTTCCCACTACATTGCAAACACCTTAAAGGCAGACATTAAACTAAACATCCTGATATCATTGTTATTTGACAAGGTGTTGGATAGATTACTCTCACTCCTCTGTCACCAATTTCATTCAGCCCTGGTTTGCCCAAACTTCAAAGTATAGAACTTCTGCAACCAAAGCCTCATTATTTCAGCCTCTAGAATACATATCACTCAGGTAGCATTCTTTGGGTTTTGGGTTCTCTACTATGGGGCATGGTAGCATAATGCCTAAGGCACTTGACTGCTAACCAGAAGGCTGGCGGTTCAAATCCACCAGCCACTCCTCAGAAGAAAGGTTGGGCAATCCTACTTCCGTAGTGATACTGCGTCGGAAACCCAAGGAGGGGTCGCTATGAGTCGGGGCCGACTCAACGGCAAATAACAACAACAAAAACAATAACTATGGGACATGTTAGTTTTATCTGGGGATCTTTAAAATTGCAGTACTGCCCATCCTTCACCCAGGTCAAATACCAAGTAGAGTTCTAGTCCTAGGGAAAAAACACTACCTTAGAAATGGTCATATTATTGTTGAGTGCTGTAAAGTAGCTTTTGACTCATTGCAGCCCTATTGACAGCTAATAACTGCCCCATAGATTTTCCTAGGCTGTAATTTTTATGGGAGCGTATCATCAAATCTTTTACTTCCATGGATCAACTTTGTGGGGTGCAAAAAGCCAATCTTTGAGTTCACAGAGAGTGCTTACATACAGTACTGTGTTGTCAGTGAAGGCAAACATGGGTATACAAGTGGATGGATGGACAGACTGAACTATTAGGCATATCTATGAAGCAGTGAGTGTACCCAAGACCATGTATAGGGTTGGCAGACAATGGTCCTATAAGTGTATTTGTATGATCTGAATTCCCAGGTATATAGTAGAGCTGATAAGGGAAAGTTGTAGTCACTTCTTGGTCACAGCCAGCTACCCAGAGGGACTAAGTAGTTGAACTTGTGTGCTTGGGACCATAACCACAGGGGACATCAAGCTCAATTGGCATAACATACTACATAAAACATTGTTCCATGTCCTACTTTAGCTAGTAGTGACTGGGATCCTAAAAGCTTACAAGCAGCCATCTAGATGTAGTGATGTGTCTCTCTTCATCCAGAGCAAAGAAGAATGAAGAAAAACAGGATTCATGGAAACAATTAGTCCTAGTGACTGGGACACCATGTGGATCCATAGCCTATATGACCATGAGACCAGAGGAGCTAGATGGTGCCCAGCTACAACTGTTAACCACTCAGAGGGGGATCTATGTAGGTGATCCTGGATAGAGAGGGAGAACAATGTGGAACAAAACTCAAAATCATTTGGAAAACAAAAAAGGGGGGA
>NW_006922442.1:402746-417723 GCF_000298275.1 Orycteropus afer afer
GTGACAACAATAATTCTTAAGAAGGATCATAAAGAAGCATATTTATTTCCAGAGGCTAATCACACATAATTTCACAATATGAAATTTTTTAATTCAAATGTGATGAAACCTCAAATAAATGAGACCGTACTATGCTTCAAAGTAATTTCTAGGACAACTGCGAGGAGATAGAGCTACTATATTGTCCTAAGAATTTGTTTTCAATGTCTGCAAGTGCCAAACAATATCTCCACACATCATGAAAATCAAGATCTCTGTTCATTGAACCACATAACCACACCCCTAAGACATTACAGAGCTCAAACACAACATGCCTCTCCTTTCTGTGTGCTTTAGATGTTTTTCAAAATACCCGATTTCCCCATCCATTTATCCTTAAATATTCATCTCTTCTTGATGTTTTACATATCTTGCATTATGAACCAAATAACTATAATTTCACATACCTTCTAAGTGCATTGGTTTCATTGAATAGTTTATTTCACTATTGATATGTCTGCAAATTTTATGAGAACAGAAACATTGTCTTTGCTTTCCTACTATTTGAATTGGATCATGCAAAGCATTACTTGCTTTTTGTAGGCAAGTTTTGAATGAACTGCTATGTTAAACAGCAAAATAGTTTTGTAGATGTATAAATATTTAAAATGTGAGATACTAATTGTCTTAATTATAGAAAGCACATTGTTGTTGTTGTTGTTATATGCCGTCGAGTCAAACCTGACTCATAGCGACCCCTCCTTGGGTTTCCGAGGCAGTATCACTACGGAAGTAGGATTGCCCAACCTTCCTTCCGAGGAGTGGCTGGTGGGTTTGAACCGCCAGCCATCTGGTTAGCAGGCAAGTGTCTTAGCCACTATGCTACCAGAGCTCCCAGAAAGCATATTAGAACATCTGTTGGTTCTGATTTGATATGACATGTATGTGA
This sequence comes from Orycteropus afer afer, assembly GCF_000298275.1. Classification (NCBI taxonomy): domain Eukaryota; kingdom Metazoa; phylum Chordata; class Mammalia; order Tubulidentata; family Orycteropodidae; genus Orycteropus; species Orycteropus afer. The sequence continues at coordinate 403,675 of NW_006922442.1, forward strand.
AATGATTCTAAAATAAACTATCTACAGTAGCTTAATGTAAGTGTAGAAACATTGTAATACACCAAATTAAAGTGTCTTCAGTGGACTGAATATTGAATGTAGTGTGTAAAATTTCATGATGAACTGCAGAGGATTGCTAATGAAACTTTGACATCAATGCCTAACAAATCAGTTACTTCGCTCAATACTGATAGCAAATATTTATTGAGTGCTGCAGGCTGACACTATTTCATTTGCTTTACAGTGGTTAACTTATTTAATCTTTACAACAACCTTATGCAATAGGTAGTATTTTATTCTTTATAGATAAGGAAATTAACATGGTCAGAGACTAAATTATGGTCAAGATCTTATAAATAGAAAAAGGCAGTACTGAAAGGGGACAGGATTTATTTGGATTTTTAGAAAGCATATTAGAACATAAAAATCCAAATAAACCCTGTCCCCTTTCAGTACTGCCTTTTTCTATTTATAAGATCTTGATCATAATTTAGTCTCTGACCATGTTAATTTCCTTATCTATAAAGAATAAAATACTACCTATTGCATAAGGTTGTTGTAAAGATTAAATAAGTTAACCACTGTAAAGCAAATGAAATAATGTCAGCCTGCAGCACTCAATAAATATTTGCTATCAGTATTGAGCGAAGTAACTGATTTGTTAGGCATTGATGTCAAAGTTTCATTAGCAATCCTCTGCAGTTCGTCATGAAATTTTACACACTACATTCAATATTCAGTCCACTGAAGACACTTTAATTTGGTGTATTACAATGTTTCTACACTTGCATTAAGCAACTGTAGATAGTTTATTTTAGAATCATTTCACATACATGTCATATCAAATCAGAACCAATAGAAAGCCCTTATATCTTATCCCAGTCCCTTGTTCTGACTAGATGGTGTCTCTGAAATTAGTTAAAAACCTCAGATACAGTTTAATAGCTTGGAAATTCTGTCTAATCTCTTGTTTTAACTTATTTCCCACAATACGAAAGGGGAAGGGAAAGAAAATGGAAGTAAAAGTTCAGAAAGAATATTATGATTGAATTGAAAAGTAGATCCTATGCTATCTAAATATTTTACGAGAGTTGAATAATAGCATCTCTTCATTTTGTCACAAAATATAACATGTTTTCTGATTTAAAACCAATAAACACTATATGAATAATGTTTTCATATGTTGTAGTATCTAGTAGACTGTAAAACATATGCTTGGGGAATGCTAAGATATTCTCTAGATATAAAGAACCATTGAATTACATGTTCTGTATCAAAGTCCCTTCCATATTATCATTTTATCTTTACTCCCTGAATGATGATTATAGGCCAGTAAATCACAGAAATAGTTTTCTTTCTTTGGGAGGACTTTATAGCTCTTATTATTGGATATACTTCAGGTGATATTTTAAAATAAAATGGAGTTATCTATTATTAAAAGCCATTAAGCAAAATAATAAGTGTACATATGATCATCCAAATTTACACTGCAATAAGAAATCCTAGAATTGACTTGTATTTACTTTACACAATTTTTAACTAGAGAAGAAGAGACTGAATCCCTTTCTATAATGAAACTACATCCCAAGGATGATTGCAGAGCTGAAACTGTCACTGAATTTTGCCTTCCTCAACAATACAAAATAAAGGTTCACAAGGCATTTGGTCCAACCCAACCTATCATTTAGCATGAGATTTAAAGTTGTCACTGATGTCATATTATTAGTGTATGAGACTAGATGCTATGTTGACACTAAACTCCATTTAAAAGCCTCCAAAAGTATGAGTGGTGGCTTGTTCTGACTTTTACAGCCTTCAAAACAATCATTCCTGAGTGATGTTTTAAGATGTAAGAATCAGTGATTCCAGTTAGCTCCATAATGCTAAAGAATCAAGGGCAAAGGTATTCACAACCTCATGCTCTGGACTATAAAATGTAAAAGCCGAAGGTAATGAGATAAGTTAGGCAGCTGCCAATGCTCAAATTGAAGTCTGGGTTCAGGTTGGATAAAAGCTGGAAATTTATTGGACAAAGAGGCTGATTTGTGGTTGGGGCAGGGAAGGATAAGTGGAAGGCAAATCTAAGATCTCTTAATGATAGATAGAGTAGATAAATTAATAGCATATACTTGTGGGTTAGAGTTGTATGGCTTTCAGATACGTTTTTGCTGTACTGGAGTCCCTAGGTGGCATAAATAGTTGAGTTCTACACTACTAACCAAAAGGTTTGTGGCAAAAACCCAACCAGATGCACCTCAGAAAGAAAGGTCTGACAGTATGGTTCCAAAATGTCACAACCTTGACTACTCTATGGAGCATAGTTAGTTATACTGTGCAGTACATGTGGTTGCCATGAGTTGGAATCAATTTGATAGCTAAAAGTCTGTCCTATTATGGGAAAACACAAGCGTAGAATTACTGCATTAACTCAAGAAGGTCTATGATAGTTGTCCTAAGCCACCACCACCCGATGCATTAAGAACAAATGAGATTTGCCAACCTCAGTTCTCTTTGGCTCCTATTCCTCTGGTGCCAAGGCTTATAATTAAAATTAATCTTTTTTCTAATTAGAATAGTGACACCAGAAGCTTGTTTACAAATTTGGCTCATGGTTCTTTAGTCTAGGGAAAAGTGAATCTAACCTAGTTTACTGGTGGTGCTTTTGGCATGCTGGGCACAATATTTACATGAAGTAAAAGAGATAATAATAATAATAATACAAATTAACAAAGAAACGAAATCAACAATATCATCATTTGCAAGTCAACAGATGGGCCAGATATGAAAAAAGCAGAGGTTCTAAACTATCTGTATTAAAGCACCGGTTATTGATTCTTAAAATTATTGAATGCAGTGTGAACTGATACTTATGGAAAATAGAACATAAATGAAATACTAGACAAATTAAATGAAAAAAAAGTAAGCACAGAATTCAAGCCATCTTTTTTTATTACTATTGAGTTTAAACCAGTTGCCATCCAGTCAATTCAGATGCATGACAACTCCATGTGTCTCAGGGTAGAACTGTGCTCCATATGCTTATCAATGGTAGGTCTTAAGAAGTAGATTGACAAGCCTTTTATCTGCTCTCCATCTGGGTGGACTCAAACCTCCAATCTTTCAGTTAGCTGAGCATGCTAACTGTTATAAGACAAAAATTTACCCTCTCATATTTCCATAAATATTTCTAAGTGTTACTGCTGATTACTGTATTTATCTTATGATGGACTGGTAATGAACAATTAATTCATGGACCTTCTCTAGTGCCAACCACAATTTTAATAGCAGTGGGTTATAAGGCCTGAATCAAAAGAAACATTTATAGCAGCATTTCTGAGGATAAGAAAGAGATATGATGAGAAAAGTAAATACAACATGAAATAGCATTGAATCACAACTGAGGTCAGATAACAAAACTATAATGTCATTCTACTGAAAATTTTCCCTACTAGACCTAACAACCTAGAGGATAAAAAATGTAGGTATAGTTAGAGTTGAGTGCTTGTGTATCTTTGACTAAGTAGAAAGAAATATAGAGTGGGATTTCTGGATCTCAGATTGGGAGTTTAAACTTCCAGCCATAATTTTAGACCATCATTACAGTAAAATTTCAGAGTGATGTCATTTGGAGTCTCCTAAAATAACAGCTTTCATTTTTACATACTTATTCCTTTTTTCAGCTTACTTTTTTTTTTTTCCCTATGCTGGTAGAAAGTTGTCCAAGAGCAAGTATCTTCTCAGTCCTCCACATAGTGTAGACCCTTTCTCAGATGGCACTTCATGGAAGAAACATGGCCTAATATAAGATTATTGACTGACACTCATGAATCTTGAATTAAAAATATTACATCTGAAATTTTTTTTTTGACATTGTCACTCGGGGAAATATATCTTCAGCATTTTTTTTTTTTTTTAATGACAAGTAAAATTTAACATTGGATTTCAAGGAATTTGAATTCTTGACAGATTTAATGATTTTGACAGCACCTAGTTCAAACGGAGCTTCAAATATCTCTAGGGACCACAGAATAAAGAAACTTAAATTATTCCAAAGGAAAGAGATCTGAAAATAGAATAAGTGACATTTTTCTGACTCACTAATCTTTGAAGCCTACGAATGACTACTGAGGGGCCTCTCACTGAAGTGTCTCTTCGCAAACAATTATTTCCATAAAGACCCTCTGTGAGAAAGTGTTATCTGTCACAAGTGACAGATCACAGGACAGCATGTTTAATGGGGATATTTTAAACTAATGATTCCCACATTATTGAAATCTTGTGATAAAACTGATCAATTTAGCATAGTGTTTAAATAAAACTTGATAGCAAATTTAACCCTAAGAATGTAGGACATATTGTACATAATCATTTATATCAATAGTGAAAATGTATATTCAAGAATAAATGGGATTTCTAAATTCAAAATAAAAATAAAGAGCTAGTTTTATGTGTTTTACTCAAAGAGGGTAATTATTCCAGAACTGAAAATTGTAGTCACAATAATAGTCCAATAATAGTAAATTTTCTGGTCATATTTTGGGCAATCTACTTCCATAGTGATACCACCTCGGAAACCCAAGGAGGGGTCGCTATGAGTCAGGGTTGACTCGATGGCACATAACAACAACAACAATTTACCTAGTGGAGAACACTGTGCTGAAAGTTTTACATGGATTACCTCTTCATCACTCCCTCCATAAAAAGCAGTTGTCCTTGAGTCAATTCTGACTCATGACCCTTTGTGTCAGAGTAGAACTACACTCCACAGGGATTTCAATGGCTGTGACCTCTTGGAAGCAGGTATCCAGGTCTTCCAAAGCCACTTTGAATGGACTTGCATCTCCAATCTTATAGTTAACAATCAAATATGTTAATCATTTGCACCACTCAAGAACTCCCAGGCCTTTGTAAGTAGGTACTATTGTTATTCTCCTTTTCTGTTTTAGCTTTTTTCTTCTACAGATAAGGGCATGAAGATCAGAGAGGTTAAATGATCTGCCAGCTGTCACATTGAAAATGAGTAACAGATCAGAGTTTAGAATGAAGATCTGTGTGGCAACAAAGACACTGTTATATTTCTTTAATACTATTTCATTAAGATCTTTTTCAACCTCAAAATACCTAAGGGGTAATTAGTCAATACTTTCAAATGAGCTGTATTAATCTGCCAGGAGAGTGCTGGACTGGGAAAAAAATGTGATTCTGCCTCTTGAACTAGATTGTTAAATTATCCTGATTGCCTCATTGACATTATAAAGCTCTTAATTTCTATATGCATTAAAAAAGAGGGCTATAATACATTTTAAAATTTCATCCAATGTTTGCAAAATATGAGAAGGACTGGTGGTTCAGCATTTTGCTATTAATGGAAAGATTAGTGGTTGAAACTCACCAACCCACCTCACAGAAGAAAAGACCTGGTAATCTGCTCCCATAGAGATTAAAGCCTAGAAAACCCTATGGAACATAACTACTCCTTATATAAAGTTGCTATGAGTCAGAATTGACACATAGCAATTGAATGGCACACAATAGCATGCGATATATACATAGGGGAGCTACTGAATTAATTACCACAAGATTATTAGATCTACTATAGCCAACTCATGTTTAAATTTTAGGGTCAGTAGATAAAATGAAAGGACATAGACACTTCCATGTAATTTAGCACACCACTACAACATACCACTAGAAAATAATTCTGAACCATGCTCAGGGAAAGGGTACTCTGGTAGCATTTTTATAATAAAATGGCATATCATTGAATATGTATAATCTAAAGAATATATTTTATCAGAATGTGAGTCTCAGAATTACTTACGTCTGCAACTTAAGACGTTTATGTGAAAATACTAACAATTTTATGACTTCCCTGATAACCAAAAGTCACACAAGTTGTAGTCGAGTCAATTACAGTATATGACAACTTTCCCAATAGTTGGCTTTTAAGTGTCTTGTAGCAGAACTAATAGCAGTCAGGAAGTCAGAAGGTGCAAGCATGCATCAGTTTCAGAAATAAAGAAAAATTAAAATAAACCCTATGCAGACTGCCACATAGATATCATTTCAAATTCTTTGGGAAGGTGAAGGAAAAAGGGAAAAGAAGTAGGTATTATTTTAATAAACAGTATTCTGGAAGTCAGAGAAAGGAAGTTTAACAGAGTCACTGCATAAAGATTTTATCTGTTTAAGGTGTATTATACTAGTTGTATATGTTTTTTATTCCGTGATACTATATTGAGAAGATGTATTTTAATGTAGTTGTTCTGCGTCAATTAACCACCTTAGACTTGTGAACTACTTATTTTGTAAGTCTGGATCCTAAAACCCAACCAAAAAAATGCACACACATTCATACAGACACATGAGTTTTCCATTTTAATAGTTAAAAAAAAAAAGCATATATTAAGACCAAAACTGTGGAAAGGATATAATTTTAAACTGAAAAAGCATTCCTCATTACCTAAAGTATTTGATTCCTAAATTAGAATAATGAGTTCAGATAGCCAGAGGGAGTATTTTCTTCAAACAATTATAACTGAGCAATGTAACTATGTGTTGTCACTTTTAGAGATTATATGTGTGTGTGTGTACGTATATATATTTGGACAATGAAGACATCTGGCATTTGGTTTTATGAAAAACTTCCTATGGTGATTTTATTTTTCTAATTTTGAAGAGTCTGGCGCAATCACTATTAGAAAGCACCTTCTGATCTTTGAACTAGTAGGTTATAAAATCAAAACAACCAAACTCACTGCTGTCGAGTTGGTCCAGACTCATAGCGACCCCTCCTTGGGTTTTGGAGGTGGTATATCTATGGAAGTAGATTGCCCAACCTTCCTTCCGAAGAGTGGCTGGTGGGTTTGAACCTCCAGATTTCTGGTTAACAGTCAAAGGCCTTAGTCACTATGCCACCAGAGCTCCTTAGTAGGCTACAAGGGAAACAAATTTTAAAATAAACGGATCAGATAAGTAAATAAACAAATGTGGGATAATTTTAAATGTAACTTTAAAAATACAAAGACTATAAAAATCACCAAAATAAATAAATAAATTTTAATAAAATAGCAGAATTCTAATTACATTTTTAGTCCCTGTTTAAATACACCAGATAGTTTTTTATTCACTTCGTCTCATTACATTTATTTAGGCTCAATGACATATATCACAACAACCTGCCCATATTCCATTTTCCTTATTAGTAGAAGGGTTTCCTTCTCTCAAAATATAGTTTTTACAAAACGGTGAACAATATTTTCTAAATAAAGAGAAGTTTTCTTTGTAAGGTCCCTACTTTACTCATTAATTGTTTTGTCATATTAAGGGAAGGATTATTAAGAACATGATAAATCAGATTGAAATGCTGATAATCTGATAGACAAAGAATTAGATCTAAACAATGAGTTTAATATTAGGAAAAGAACAGACATAAATCATTTCTCTTTCTATGCTTAATAATATTATTTCTCTCCTGATATTTCACATTGTTACAATTCTAGGGAAGGAAAATAAACATTTTGAATTTAATCATGTACTAGGCTCGAGATAAATTTCCTCATATAATGTCCTACTGGGAAGTATTTAAAACAGGAAGGAAATACACTATGTAGGAAATTCAGAAAGAAGGCATAGTTAAGATATTTTTATAAGCTTTCAATTAGAAGAATAGTTGGCATTCTCATTTTTTGATAAGATTTGAGTTTTTATCAGTATAATAATTTCTTTTCCAATCCATTTTCATTTTCCCAATTTAAGAATGCATTGTTTCTTCATTCTCTATTCATCACAAATCATTGTTTCTTTAATTTACCATTTACATATTTTATTACATACTTTAAAAATCATATCAATGGGGTGTATTAACACATTCATGATGATCCCTAAAAGAAAAGTATTACTTGAAAGCTAAAGAAAAAAGCATGAGATAAAAAATACAATCCAGATGATGCTTATATGTTTTTTTAAAAAAGGTCTGACAATTTAATTCTAAAAGATAATGAGTTCTGCAGAATTGAAATCACTTGTCTTTACAAGTTGATGTAGATGTCTCATTAAATGAAAAATGTTGCCCATTACTTTATTTGAGTCATGCCACTTATACCTCTGACCAGATTGAAATTTCCCCCTAGAATCCTAATGAACATAACATATTGCTTTGCTTCCTTAATTCTTTCCTAACAAAAATTTTGGTTAGGTAAAGAAAATGCTCTGGTAGCATAGTGGCTAAAGTACTTGACTGCTACCCAGAAAGCTGGCGGTTCAAACCCACCAGCCACTCCTCGGAAGGAAGGTTGGGCAACTAACTTTCCTTCACCTGACAAAACCTAAAATTAATTATTGGTAGAAAATATTCTATTTTTCAAATAAGTTTTATTTTAGGACACTGTGGAACTGTTAATAAATGTATCAAGCATTCTACATCATGTTATTTTTGCTAGTTTACACAAAAACTCAATGATTTTTGTTTGCCTCTTTGTTGTTTTTCATAAATATTTATGTATAATATCATTTTTGTTGTAAACAGGATTTTTTTTTCCTGCCCATAGGGAGGAAAAACAATTTGTGTGTTAATTTTATCTCCCTGGTTTTGTTCAGCTTCAGCAGTTCTGTATATAAAAGAAGAGATTAGATGAAGGGGAATACAAGCAGCCCTGTTGTTAATGTAAAGAATTTTAATTAGCAATGATGATAATTTTGCAACACTTCAGGTGTACTCCTCCCCTTCCAAGCCCATAGTACAAACTAGTTGCTAAATGGCTCTGTCTGTAGGCCTCCAATATTTATTTTGTTTTGATTTTGCTGCCCTCTACAGAATAAACAAAAGCATTAATAAGTATGCAATGTACCTTTAAGTTCAAGATAAGTCCTTCCTTTCTCCTTCAGGTTCTCATACAAATAAATTCATTTAATGTGGTAATTGTACTTAATTATGAGTCTGGTCTGACTCGATGGCACATAACAGCAACAACAACAATTGTTTGCTGTATTTTATATTACTTGTGATGCCTTAGCTGAATCCTCCTATTAAAATTAAAATAAATAAAAATATTCCTTCCAATAATACCTTCTTCTTACCAACATGGAAGATAAAGAAAATACTGCCACCTTCAAAGAGAAAAAAAATGAAAGATGTGTAATATTTAAAATTTTCAAATAATAAATTCAGTGTTTAATTATAGATTTTGCATACATCTTTTTTTCCTCTTATTAATGAGAGTCATTTTATTGTTCTAGGTCTTTAACATACATGATAAATAGACTATAGGATAAAAATGACCTGGGTAAAAAAAAAAAATCGTCAGTGTGAAAGATAAATGTTGTGTTGTTCATCAAAAGTGCCAATCTAAACAATCTATATAAAGAAAAGTTAAACATTTACATTTAATAAATATGAACTTTTTTTTCTTTGAAGATTACATTATCAGCTATTTCACTGTATTCTCTGTTTCCCAAATAAATTGTTTCTTAAAATTGTACAATAATGACTTTCATTTATTTTATATATTTCAGCTGATTTTCCTTGCCAGGAATGATGGGTGGTTCTAAGCCCCCGCTGTGAAATAAAAGACCTGGCAATCTGCTCCTGTAAAGATTGCAGCTTAGGAACCCCAACGTGGGTGTTTCTACTCTGTCCAGTAGGGTCACTATGAATCAGAATCAATGTCATACATACATACACAATAATGGTGAGATGGAGTCCCTGGTTGGTGCAAAAAACAGTTACTGTGCTTGACTGCTAACCCCAGAGTTGAAGGTTTGAGTCCATCAGGAGGTGCCTTGGAAGAAAATATTGTCTACATACTGAAATATTAACCATTGAAAACCCTACGGAGCAGTTCTTTCTTGATGAACAAGGGGTTGCCATAAGCTAGAATCAACTTTATGGCAACTGGTTAAACAATGAGACACTATTTCTGCAGTCACTCTCTAGCCAAAAAAAAAAAAAAACCTCACAGCCTTCAAGTCAATTCAGCTCACGGTGAACCCTCCTTGGGTTTCCAAGATGGTATCTCTGTGGAAGCAGATTGCCCCATCTTCCTTCCAAAGAGAGGTTAGTAGGTGTGAACCATCAGCCTTCTAGTTAGTGGTCAAATGCCTTAGCACTATGCCACCAGAGCTCCTGCAATCTCTCTCTAGAGCAAGGATATTCTCAACATTACTGTTGAAAGTGGTGAGCTTTAGCTAAAGCAATTGTATGGAATGCAACAGAGAAGATCCTTTTTATGTTATTTAAAAAATAAACACAAAACTTTGTTCAGTATAAACATCTATCATTTTTTTATAAAATTAAAATTCAGAAGTAACATTTTATAGTGTCATAAAGATATTTGGAAATATATTGTTAATAGCAAAAGGTAACATGTCCTCTCTTCAAATATAGCAAAACCACTGTCACCCCACCGGGTTTCCCAGATGGGACATCTTTACAGAAGTAGATAGCCCAGTCTTCTATCTGTGTAGCGGCTGTTGGGGTTGAACCACCAACCTTCTGGTTAGCAGTCAAATGATTTAGGCACCAAGCCACCAGAGTTCTCCTTGTCAAATATAATATAGTCTAGTAAGTGAAACTGATTTAAGAAAAAATAAAAAAGCATAAGAATAAAAATAATGTGGAACTTAATATAAGCAATGTGATACTGTACATTTTTATCACTCACCCAGAAATAAATTTGTTTATTTAGGATAAACACAACCAATGCATGTCTAAATGGCACTTTTTATCTCCTGTGTACATAAAGACCACATATTTACAACCTTACAAAACACCCATTTAGCTCACAATATTGGGTTACCAATGCTAAAAGCCTGTAAGCAAATTACCACTGTCTTAATTTTAAATGTCATTTTCATTTTTATGAAGAGGGAGAAAAATAATAGGAAATAAAGATTATCTAAGCCACAGATAAGACACCAATGGAAGCCGCAGTCATGAATCAGATGACCTGCAACACTGGCTGCAAAAGACCTCTTTCAAATCTTGAAGAGCAAAGATGTCTCCTTGAGGACTAAGGCGTGCCTAACCACCAGCCACTCCTTGGGAGGAAGGTTGAGCAATTTACTTCCACAGTGATACTGCCTCAGCAACCCAAGGAAGGGTCGCTGTGAGTCGGATCTGACTTGAGGGCACATAACAACAGCAACAATAACCCAAGCCATGCATGGTATTTTCAATTGCCTCTTATGTGTGTGAGAGCTGGACAATGAATAAAGAAGACTGAAGAAGAGTTGATGCTTTTGAGTTGTGGTGTTGGAGAAGAATGCTAAGAGTGCCATCATTTGCTAAAAGGACTAACAAATCTGTCTTGGAAGAAGTGCAGCTGGAATGCTCCTTGGAAGTGAGAATGGCCAGAGTTCGTCTCACCTACTTTGGTCATGTTGTCAGAAGGAACCATTACCTGGAGAAGGATATCATGCTTGGTATAGTGGAGGGTCAACCAAAGAGGGGAAGGCCCTCAACAAGACGGATTGACACAGTGGCTACAAGGATGGACCCAGTTATAGCAGGGATTGTGGAGCTGACACAAGACCGGGCAGTATTTCGTTCTGCTGTATATAGGGTCACAATGAGTTGAAGATGATTTGATGGCATCTAACAACAAAAAAAACAAGTCACAGATATCTAAAGAAGAAGGTATCATTTTTAAAATGAAGTATTTCAGATTTTACTCACAAAACCAGGAACATGTTCAAGGCAGAATTTTATATGATTATCACTAAATATTTTTGTAGTTCATAAAAGCATGAGCTATACTTTCTTTGTAAACTTTCAATGTTTATTTACAAGTAAAATACTAAATGACAAAAGTATGAATCAAAGTTTAGAAAATTATCCAATGAAAAAATATTATTTATAATGTAATTATAATCTCAGGATAGCATATAAAGTAAAATTAATAGTAGTTATTTAAAGATAAATTCTGCAGAAGGAGGACAGGGCACTTTACTTCTGTAAAGATTTATCACCTCAGAAAACCAGTGGGGGTCACTATGAGTCAGAATTGACTGGATGGCACTGATTTGGTTTTGGTTTTTGTATAGTCATCTGAAAATAAATATCATCTGAAACAGTATATATTATATTCATTGCATAATTTCAGCCAGCAACAATGAAATAAAACTGGAAAACTTAAAATTGTTAGGTAGCTTTTGCATTGGGAATCCCTGTAAATCATAAATTTCTGGAGTTTTAATTCAAGACTTTTTTTAACATTTCTAAAAGAAAATTATGTTCCTTAGTCTTTGATGTGGTCTGTAATCTTTATCATGCTATTCCAGTCTATTTCTAATTTTCCATTAGCTACCAAATTTATTTGGGAAATAAATGGTATAAAAAGAATTGATTCATATATATGAATAAGAAACTTGAATAAATGATAAATGGGTTAAAGTAATGATTTCTGTTTTGTTCATTAATTTATTAATTTTAGATCATAATATTCAAGTAGTTTTTTAATAACTAAGGTAATTCACATATTATTTTACTAAAGTAAAATTTGCATCTACTGAAGTGCAAAAAATTTAAATGGGCAGTTCAATGATTTTTTTAAATTAAATTTATTTATAATTAACACCCCCATTAAAATATATTCTACTACTATTCATAAGGTTTTCACTGGACAAATTTTTAGAAGTAGATTGCCACGTTCTGCTTCCTATCTGTCTTACTCTGGAAGCTCCATTGAAATCTGTCCAAATGGGTGATCCTGTTGAAATACCATTGACATAGTTTCCAGTATCATAGCAACACTCAAGCCACCACAGTACCACAAACTGACAGATGAGATGTATTGACGCAGTGGCTACAATGATGGACTCAGACATGGCAGTGACTATGAGGATAATGTGGGACCAGGAAGTGTTTCATGGTCTAGCTTTGAGTCAGAATCCCCTTGATGGAACCCAATAACAATAACAAAATAGAATGTATTCCCATATTTCCCAAACTGTTCCTTGTACTGTCTATAGATGAAAATTGTTTTATCTCTGTTGATTATTTCTGACTGTTCTTGAATGTTATCACAATTTCTATAGAGTCAGTCTGACTCATAATAACCTGATGTGTGTCAGAGAAAAACTGCGTTCCATAGGATTTTCAGTGGCTGGTTTTAAGAAGTCCATTACCAAGTCTTTCTTCCAAGGTGCCTCTGGGTAAACTTGAACTTCCAACTTTTTGGTTAGCAGCCAAGCACATTAACTGAGTGTTAACTGTTGCACAAATCAAGGACTCCTGAACATTATGTAAACAGAATCATGAACACTTTTTTATGCCTTTTTTTTTATTTTGCTTAATATCGTGTTTTTGACTTACACATGTATTGTCTAGCTATAGTTTCTCTTTTCATATCACTGCATAATATTCCACTGTATGAATATATCATAATGTCTTTATCCATTCTTCTTTTAGTGAACATTTCAGGTGTTATTCCTATGATAACTAATCATACTGCTACAAACATTATTATAAACCTTTGTCGTGAACATATATTTTCATTTTTTATGGGAAGGAAACTGGCAGTTCAATTTTAGGTTCAGTTTTGTATATATTTAAATATATAAGAAAACACCAAATAGTTTTCCAAAGAATTTGTACCATGTTACACCCCTAGAAACAAACCATGAGAGTTCCAATGGCTTCTTAAATCTCTTTAAAATTACAAAATTTTATTTTTTCCTATTTAAAGGAGCTGGAGGTTCAAACCTACCAGCCACTCTTGGGAAGGACGGTTGGGCAATCTACTTCTGTACTGATACTGCCTCAGCACCCAAGGAGGGGTCGCTATGAGTCAGGTCCGACTTGATGGCACATAACAACAATCACTAATTTGTGTTTTCCTAATGAGCACCTCATAGTTTTCACTGATATTTCTCAATAAGCCCTTTATATAAGTTTATTCAAATATATGCCCCAAGCACCAAAGCCACACATGAGGAAATTGAAGAATTTTATCAGCTTCTACAGTCTGAAAATGACCAAACATGCAATCAGGATGTGTTAATTATCACTGGTGACTGGAATGCAAAAGTTGGAAACAAAGAAGAATCACC
>NW_006922442.1:420920-426887 GCF_000298275.1 Orycteropus afer afer
GAGGGGGCGGCCTTCAAGGAGATGGATTGATACGGTGGCTGCGATGATGGGCTCAAGTATAGCAGGGATTGTGGGGCTGGCACGGGATCGGGCAGTGTTTCGTTCTGCTGTGCATGGGGTCACTATGAGTCGGAAACGACTCGACGGCACTTAACAACAACAACAACATAAGTTTACTCACATTTTATATTGATTTCCTGTTAATTTTCTGGAAATCTGTATTCATTTTAAAAATAGTCCTTTTTCTTCTTTTTTGTTTGTATGATCTTTATGTATTCTTCTCACATGTTCTTTACCAGACACATATATCATAAATATTTCCCCTCAGTCTATGGCTTGCTTCTTCATTTTCTTAATGCTGGGTTTTGATTAGCATATGTGTTTATTTAATGAAGAGGAATGTATAAGCATTTTAAATATATTTTATTTTTTTTAATAAATGTTTTTCATGTACTCTCTCAAAATTGTTGCCTACCATAACTGTGAAGTTACTTTCTATGATTTCTTTTAGGAATTCTTAGTCTCAGCTTTTTTTCTTTTTTTTGTTAGATGTATGATTGTTCCTGGTCAAGGATCCTTAGAAAAACATCAGGCAGATATCAGAAGTGCACTTCCTGCACTACTTCCTCCTCCAGTATTCTGCTCTGCAAATTCCATTGATTCAAACAACAGTAATTGTAGGTTCAGAGAGAAATTGGAATTGCTGCTCTCCTTGGGCTCTTCTTTTCCTCTCTACTGCAGGACAGTGCACTAAGGCAGAAATCTAGGGCATTTGTAGGGCTCACTTTTATCTTTCCCTCTCTCAAGATCACATTGGTAAGCTATGTATTATTCAAGAAATAGAAATAATTGTCTCATACATTTTATCCAGTTATTTATGATAGACTGGCAAGTGAAGCAAGGAGCTTTGTTGGTATGGTGGTTAAGGCATGTGGCTGCTAACCAGAACATTAGTGGTTTGAATCCACAAATAGCTCATTGGATAAAAGATGAGGCAGTCAGTCTGCTTCCATAAAAATTACAGCCTTGGAAACCAAATGTGAGTCAATGAGTCAGAATCAACTTGATGGCAGTGAGTTTGCTTTTCTGGCAAGTATAGCATCAGTCCAACTGTCATGTCTTGATGGGCAAATTTTGTTATTTCATTAATATTAAAATTAAAGTATATGATGACACCTATTACTATGTCAAGGAAATGTCATGTGACACATGCAAATTGGTAGGTTTTAAATTCAACCCAAAGAGAGATGAATAATAGAGTTTAAAAATTAAATAATTAATTTGACAAATCTTTATTGAATACTGTTTGTATTTTATTATTAAGCTTATTGAAATAGAATTTACATAGCTTACAATTCACTCTTTTAAAATGCACAATTCAATAGTTTTTAGTATACTCACCCATGTGTACAACCATCACCACAGTCAATTTTAGAACATTTTATCACCTCAGAAAGACACCAGCCTTGCCCCCAGCATCGTCAGAGGGAAGATGTGGCAGTTTACTTCTATAAAAATTACAACCTTGGAAACTCTATATGGTAGTTCTACTCTGTCCTATAGGTCCACTAAGATAAGTAGGTTCATTTTGATCACAAGTTTTTTTTTTTTTTTTCCCAGAAAGATATATATGACCACAGAGCCAGTATGTTGATTGTATAGTAAACTTTAGCTGCCTAATTTCTCTCTCCACACAATTCCACATTTCCTTCAATTAACATATGTAGCAAAGAGGTATGAACAGCTAGAATTTCATGATGCAAATGTTGGAGTTACCAAGAATAAAAAGAAGGGGAAATAAATTTCATGATATCACAAGAGCTTAAGCTAGAGCTACTGCTAAAATAAGGAGCTCTGGTAGCGTAGTGCCTAAGGCACTTGACTGCTAATCAGAAGGCTGGCAGTTCAAACCCACCAGCCACTCCTCAGAAGGATGATGGGGCAATCTACTTCCATAGTGATACTGCCTCAAAAACCCAAGGAGGGATCGCTATGAGCTGGGTCTGACTCAACGGCACATAACAACAACTGCTAAGATAACTACAGTTGAAAGAATAGATCAGGATTTCAGCCCAGTCAGATTGCAAAGCAGGCAAATCAAATAGGTTGTGGAATTTACTTCCTGAATTAGTAGTTTTGGGAGTTACATGGATCTCTTGTATCATGTCATCTCAGTTTTTGAAACTGGTATGATATACTTTTAAAGTTAAAAGTTTTTAGTTACATTATACATTTGAAGCATTGGTGTGACTGGAAGATGGGCAGAACAGCTGTGACTACTGTCTATGTCAGGGCTACTATCTATGAAGGCAGGAGAAATCATGCTCACAGAGCAATGAACAGTCATTCTTCAAGGGGTTTCTGTAATAATGGTGCAATTGAGAATTGATGAAACCTGAAACTAATAATTAATGAGAGTACTTACATAGAGGAGTTCTGGTAGCATAGTGCCTAAGGCACTTGACTGCTAACCAGAAGGCTGGTGGTTCAAACCCACCAGCCACTCCTCAGAAGGAAGATGGGACAATCTACTTCTGTAGTGATACGCCTCGGAAACCCAAGGAGGGGTTGCTATGAGTCGGGTCCGACTCGATGGCACATAACAACAACAACAGTCAAGTAGAGAAGAATATAGGCATGAGGAATATTTCCCAAGCAAAAGAGAATGAGCTTAGAACATATTTCATTGAGCAGAGGTTGATGTTTTTAGTCACTGTTGAGTTGTTTCTGACTCTTTGTGACCACATATGTGCAGAAAAGAGTTACTCTAAGATTTTCAAGGCTGTGACCTTTCAGAAGCACATCAACAGGTCTTACTTACAAGGTGCCTCTGGGTGAGTAGGAACAACCAAACTTTCAGTGAGTACTCGAGTGCTTAACTATTTGCACTACTCCAGAAAGTATTTAAAGACATCTGTATTATAAATTTAGATGTACACAAAATAACAGACAGATACAGACATGCTTAGAGGTTTTTATTTTTGTTGTTGCTAACTACAACAACAAAAAAAAAACCCACTGATGTCGAGTGGGATCTGACACATAGCAACCTCTCCTTGGGTTTCGAGGCAGTATCAGTAAGGAAGTAGATTGCTCAACCTTCCTCCCTAGGAGTGGCCAGTGGGTTTGAACAGCCAGCCTTCTTGTTAACAGTAAAATGCATTAGGCACTACACCATCAGGTACCATTAAATTGGTTTCAACTCATAGCGAACCTATGTACAACAGAATAAAACACTACCTGACCCTGCACCATCTTCATGATCATTGCAATGTTTGAGCTCATTATAGTAGCCACTGTGTCTATCACTCTCACTGAAGGTCTTTTTTTTTTTTTTTCCTGACTCTCTCCTTTACCAAACTGATGCCCGTGATACTCTTGTCCGGCCACTCGTTCCTCCTGATAACATTTACAAAGTTCATGAGACAAAATTGTGCCTTTCTCCTTTCTAAGGAACATTCTGGATATACTGCTTCCAATACAGATTTTTTTTTTTTCTTCTCATAGTCCATGGTATATTTAATCTTCTTTGCTAACTCTATAATTCAAAAGCATAAATTCTTCTTTGGTCTTCCGTATTCATTCTCCTGCTTTCACATACACATGAGGTGATTGAAAATTCCATGGCTTTAGTCAGGCACATCTTAATCCTCAATGTGATATCTGTGCTTGTTAGCACTGTCAAGAAGTCTTTTGCAGCAGATTTACCCTGTTCAATACATCCTTTGATTTTTTTACTAGTGCTTCTGTGGTTTCTGGTTATGAACTCAAAAAATGAAATCTTTGAAAACTTCAGTCATTTCTCTGTTTATCACGATGCTACTTATTAGCCCAATTTTGAGGATTTTGTTTCCTTTATGTTGAGGTGTAACCCATACTGAAGGCTGAAGTCTTGATCTTCATTGGTAAGTGCTTCAAGTCATCTTCACTTTCAGCAAGCAAGTCTGTGTCATCTATATCACACAGGTTGTTAATAAGTCTTCTTAAAATCCTGATGTCACTTTCTTAGTACACTCCAGGTTCAGGGATTATTTATTCAGCCTACAAATAGAATAATTTTGGTGAAAGGATATAATCCTGACACATAACTTTCATGACTTCAATCATGCATTGTCTCCTTGTTTTGTTGGAATGACTCTTGGTCTATGTGCAGGTTCCTCATGAGCACAATTAATTGTATGGAATTCTCATTCTTTGCAATGTTTTTCATGATTTTTTATTATCAACATAGTCAGATGCCTTTGCATAGTCAATAAAACATGGGTAAATACCTTCCTGGTATTCTCTGATTTCAGTGCATATCCATCTGACATCAGTAAAGACATCTCTCATTCCATATCCTCTTCTGAATCTGGTTTGAATTTCTGCCAGTTCTCTGATGATGTACTGCTACAACAATTTTAGAATTATCTTCAGCAAAATTTCATTTGTATGTTATATTAATTATATATTTGATAATTTCCACATTGTTTAATCATTTTTATTTGAAATTGGCACAAATATGGATCTCTTCTAGTAGGTTAGCTGAGAAGATGTCTTCCAAATTTCTTGGGATAGAAAAGTGAGTGCTTTCAGCATTGCATATATTTGTTGAAATATCTCAATGAGTATTTCAGCAATGTACTGAGTTTTTTTTTTTTTCTTGCCAATGCCTTATATGTAGCTTGAATGTCTTCCTTCAATACCATCAATTCTTCAGCATATGCTACTTTCTGAAATGGTTGAACATCAACCAATTTTGTAGGTACAGTGACTATGCATTCTTTCCTTCCTCTTTTGATGGTTCCTTCATTGTTCAGTATTTTGCTTATAAAACCTTCAATATTACAGCTCAAGGCTTGAATTCATTCTTTCAGTATTTCAGCTTAAGAAATCCTGAGTGTATTCTTCCCATTTAGTTTTCTTTACACATACCATTATAATACTTTGTTGGTCTTCTTGAGCTATCCTTTGATATCATCTGCCCAGTTCTTTTTTTCTTACTTTTATTGTGGTGAAAACATACACAACAAGACATTCATAAACAAGACAACTTCCACATATACACCTCAGTGATATTGATTACAGTTTTCATGTTGTGCCACCATTATTGCTATCCTATTACAAAATATTCTACCACTTATTAGCATAAATTCAATGTCCCCCAACAAAAGCTTCCCTTTTTCCCCTCCCTCCTACCCCTCTTAACCACTAATAATTTTATAAATAATATATATATATAGATAGATAGATAGATAGATAGATAGATATATTTTAACCTATCTAGAAATTATCCTTCCCTTCCCTTCCATCCCCAGTAACCAATGAAGAAAATGTCCTTTTATATATAAACGTTTCCTTGACTTTTTATGATAGTAGGCTAATACAATATTTGTCCTTGTGTGATTAATTTATTTCACTCAGCATAAAGTCTTTCAAATTCATCCATGTTTGTGGGGTTTTGCAGATTTTACACTTTTCTTTAGGGTTGCATAATATTCCATTGTGTGTACATACCACAGTTTGTTCATCCATTCCTTGGTTAATGGGCACTTAGATTGTTTCCATCTCTTTGCTACTGTGAATAGTGTTGCAATGAACATGAATGTGCATATATATACACATGTCCTGTCTTTCACATCTTTAGGGTGTATATCTAGCAGTGGTATTGCTAGGTCAGATGGTATTTCTATTTCAAGCTTTTTAAGGAACTGCCATACGAAATCCACTGTGTTTGTTTCATTTTACAGTCCCACCAGCAGTGTTTGAGAGTCCCAATCTCTCCACATCTTTGTCAACATCTGTTATTTTCTGTCTTGTTGAGCTTTGCTAGTAATGCTGGGTGAGATAGTATCTCATGGTTGTTTTGATTTATATTTCTCAATTGGTTAATGATTGCAAACATTTCTTCATGTGTCTGTTGGCTGCCAGAATATCTTTTTTGGTGAAGAGTCTGTTCATTTCTTCTGCCCATTTTTTTAGATTTTT
>NW_006922442.1:427132-442830 GCF_000298275.1 Orycteropus afer afer
GTGATAACTGCCTCGGAAACCCAAGGAGGGGTCGCTATGAGTCGGGGCCGACTCGACGGCACATAACAACAACAACAAAATATATATATATTCACATTCTGTAGGTTCTCCATCTACTCTTCAGGAGAAGTCTTTTGATTCATTTAAGAATTTAATTTTTAAAAGGTCCCAAATATCTAGTTTATCTTCTGTTGCTTATGTATCTAGCATTATATTGTTAGTCTATTTATGCCATAAATTAGGGCCCCTAAGTTTGTCCCTATTTTTAATTTGATGAACTTTATAATAGTTTTGGGTTTCACATTTAAGTCTTTAATCCATCTGGCATAAGTTTTTGTGTATAGTGTGAGGTATGGATCTTGTTTCATTTTTCTGCAAATGCATATCCAGTTTTACCAGCACCATTTGGGAAAGAGTTTCTCTCTTCCCCATTGAATGGATTTCAGCCCTTTGTCAAAAGTCAGCTGACCATAGGTCAATGGATTGATATCTGAGTTCTTAATTCTGTTCCACTGGTCTGGGTATCGATTGTTGTACCAATGTTGTTGTTGTTGTTGTGTGCCGTCGAGTCAGCCCTGACTCATAGCGACCCCTCTTGGGTTTCCGAGGCAGTATTACTATGGAAGTAGGATTGCCCAACCTTCCTTCCGGGGAGTGGCTGGTGGGTTTGAACCTCCAGGCTTCTGGTTAGCAGTCAAGTGCCTTAGCCACTATGCTACCAGAGCTCCCTGTTGTACCAATACCAGGCTATTTTGGCAATTAGCTGTGTAGTAAATTTTGAGATATGTGAGTGTTAGAATTGCTACTTTGTTCTTCTTCACTAGAGTTCTGAGTAGAGTTCTTCAGTATCTGAAGTCTCCTTCCTTTCCATGTAAAGTTAGTGATTGTTTTTTCCACGTCTTTAGAGAATGTCAATGGAATCTGGATTGGAATTGCATTAAATGTGTACATTGGTTTGTGTACTATTGACATTTTCACAGTGTTCAATCTTCCCATATATAAGCATAGCATGTCCTTCCATTTATGTATGTCTCTTATAGTTTCTTGAAACAGTGTTTTTGTATTTTTCTTTGTATAGAACTTTTGTGTTCTGGTAAGATTTAATCCCAAGTATTTTATCTTTTTGGTAGCTATTATAAATGGTATTAATTTCCTTATTTGCTTTTCAGAGACTTTTTTGCTGGTGTATAGGAATCAAACTGATTTTTGTATGTTGGTATTTTATCCAGAGGATATGCTAAATCTTTCCATAAGTTCCAGTAGCTTTTTTACTGAGTCTCTTGCATTTTCTGCATATAGGAACATATCTTCTGCAAATAGGGATGGTTTTACTTTTTCCTTACCAATTTGGATGCCTTTGTTTTCCCTTTCATGTCTTATTACTCTGGCGAGGACTTCCAATACAACGTTGAATAGAAGTGGAGATAAAGGGCATCCTTGTGTTGTTCCTGTTCACAAGGAGAATGGTTTCAGTTTCTTTCCACTGAGAACAATGTTGCCTGTTGGTTTTGCATATGCCCTTTATTATGTTGAGGAATGCTTTTGAGTTGTGGTGCTGGCGAAGAATGCTGAAAATACCATGGACTGCTAAAATAACTAACAGATTTGTCCTGGAGGAAGTGCACCCAAAATGCTCCTTGGAAGCAAGCATGGCCAGACTTCATCTCACCTATTTTGGTCATGTTGTCAGAAGGGACCATTCCTTGGAGAAGGATGTCATGCTTGGTAGGGTGAAGCGTTGACGAAAGACGGGGAGGGCTTCAAAGAGATGGATTGACACAGTGGCTGCGATGATGGGCTCAAGTATAGCAGGGATCATGGAGCTGGCGTGGGATCAGGCAGTGTTTCGTTCTGCTGTACATGGTGTCGCTATGAGTTGAAAACGACTTGATGGCACCTAACAACAACATGTTGAGGAATGTCCCTTCTATTCCCATCTTTCTGAGAGTTTTTATTAGGAATGGGTGTTGGATTTTATCAAAGGCCTTTTCTGCATCTATTGATATGATCATGTGATTCTTTTCCTTTATTTTAGTTATGTGATGGATTAACATTGATTGTTTTTGTAACATTGAACCATGTTTGCATACTTGGTATGAATCCCATTTAATCATGATGTATTCTATTACCATTGATTGATTGATTGATTGATATGCTGTTGGAATCTATTGGCAAGGATTTTGTTGAAGATTTTTTTGTCTATATTCATGAGGGATATTGTTCTGCACTTTTCTATTATAGTGTTTTCTTTTCCTGGGTTTGGAAACAAGATTATGCTTCCTTCATAAAATGAATTCAGGAGGATTCTATCCTTTTCTATGTTCTGAGATACTTTTAGTAGGATTGGTGACAGCTCTTTGAATGATTGGTAGAATTTTCCAGTTAAAACACTTGTGTCAGGACATTTGCTATTGGTAATTTTTTTAATTACCTGTTACCTTCTTTTGTTATGGGTCTATTCACACTTTCTACCTCTGTCTGCATTAGTTTAGGTAAATAGTGTTTTTCTAGAAATTTGTCCATTTCTTCTAGGTTTTCAAATTTGTTGTAGTGCAGTTCTTCATAATATCCTGATATTTTTTATTTTATTTCTACAGGTTCTGTTGTGATGTCACCTCTTTTCTTTCCAGTTTATGTTATTTGCATCTTTTCTTCTTTTTCCTTTGTTAAGTTTGCCAGTGGTTTGTCAAGTATATTAATCTTTTCAAAAAACCAACTTCTAGTCTTGTTGACTTTTTCTATTGTCTTTCTATTTTCATGCTTCAATTATTTAATCTCAAATCTTTAAATTGTCTTCTGATCACTGCTTTGTCTCTGTCCCAATGATTTCGGTAGGTTGTGCCCTCATTCTCATTTGATTCAAAGAATTTCTGAATTTCATTTTTTATTTCTTCTCTTACCTACTTGAATAATGTTATTCAGTTTCCATGCATTTTTTTTTCCCCTGTTGGTCATCCTAGTGTTGATTTCTAAGTTCTTGCCATTGTGATCTGAAATGATACTTTGCAGTATTTCAATGGTTTTAAATTTATTGTGGCTTGCTTTGTGGCCAAAAGATATATAGTCTGTCCTGGAAAATGTTCCATATGTGCTAGAAAAGAATGTATGTTTTTCTGTTCTTGGGCAGAGTGCTCTGTAGATGTCTATAAAGTCAAGTTGCATGATTGTATTCATTAGTTTTTCTGCATCTTTGTTGAGTTTCTTTCCAGTTCTTCTAGTTCTTCTTGACAGTGATGTATTATAGTTTCCTACTACTGCTGTAGTGATGTAATGCCAAGACATTTGACTGCTGACAAGAAGGCTCGTGGTTCAAACTCACCAGCCACTCCTCAGAAGGAAAACTGTGCAATCTTCTGTCCAGATACCACCCAAGGAGGGGTCACTATGAGTTGCCATAGATTTGGTTTTGGTTTGGTACTATTGCTATGAGGTCATCTATTTGTCTTTTTGATTCTGTTACTGTCTAATTTATGTATTTTGGAGCTCTTTCATTGGATGTGTAGATATTTATTACGGTTATGTCCTCTTGCTCAGTTGATCCTTTAATCATTACATAATGTTCTTCTTTTTTTTTTTTTCTGAAAGTCTATTTTATCAGAAACTAATATTGAAACTCTTGCCCTTTTTGGTTGCCATTTGTTGGTACATCGTCTTCCAACATTTGATTTTTTTTAGTCTTTTTGTCTTTGTGTCTAAGGTGAGTCTCTTGAAACAGCACATTGTGGGTCATGTTTTCTTATCCAGTGGAATTTTCTGTCTCTTGAGAAGTGCATTTAATCCATTTACATTCAGTGTAATTATTGACAAGTACAATTTATTTTGAGCATCTGAGGGAGACTAGGAAGGCAGATAGCTGATGCAGTGGGTTTGGAGGGGCTCAGGGAGTCCAGGAAGGCAGGTAGCTGATGCAGTGGGTTTGGAGCAGCTGAGGGAGTCCAGGAAGGAGGTGAGCTGGCAATCTGTGTTTGGAGTGGCTGATGGAGACCAGGAAATGAGTGGAATAGTTTGGAACAACTATGGGAGATGAACTTGTCTGTCAGTTTGTCATTACTGTGGTGGCTTGCATGTTGCTGTGAGGCTAGAGGTTATGCCACCAGTATTTTAAATGCCAGCAAGGTTACCCACAGTGGACACATTTCAGCAGACTAGGCAGACTAAGGCAGACTAGGAAGGAAGAGGCCATCCACTTCTCAAAGAATTGGCCAATGAAAATCTTAAGAATAGTAGTAAACACGCTGATATATGACTGGAAAAATTTATGAATAGCCCTGAAACATTGTTCAATATAGTGCCAGAAGGTAAGCCCCTCATGGCAGAAAGCACTCAAAATACAACTGGCGAAGAGCTGCCTCTTCAGAGTAGGGCTGACCTTGATGATATAGCTAGAGTAAAGCTTTCAGGACCTCCATTTACTGATGTGGCATGACTGAACATGAGAAGATACAGCTGCAAACATCCATTAATAATCAAAACATGAAATGTATGAAGTATGAATCTAGGAAAATTGGAAGTTGTCAAAAATGAAACAGAAAACATAAAGATCAATATCCTAGGCATAAGTGAACTGAAATGGACTGGTTTTGACCATTTTGAATCAGATAATCATATGATCTACTATGCCAAGAATGACAAATTGATGAGGAATGGCATGGCATTCATCACCACAAAGAATATATCAAAATCTATCTGAAGTACAGTTCTGTCAGTGATAGGATAATATGCATACACTGACAAGGAAGACCAGTTAATATACTATTATTCAAATTTATGCACCAACCACCTAAGCCAAAATGATGAAATTGAAGATTTTTATCAACTTCTGCAGTCTGAAATTTACCTAACATGCAAATTAGATGTGCTGATTATCACTGGTGATTGGAATGCAAAAGCTGGAAACAAAGAAGAATTGCCAGTAGTTTGAAAATATGGCCTTGGTGATAGAAATAACACTGGATATTGCATGATAGAATTTTATGAGACCAATGACTAATTCATTGCTAATACCTTTTTTTCCAACAACACAAATGGTGGCTAGACAGGTGGACTTCACAAGAGAGATTACACAAGAAAAAGATTGACTACCCCTTTGGAAAGAGGTGATGGATAAGCTCAATATCTTCAGCCAAAGCAAGGCCAGGAGCTGATTGTTGAACAGAAAACCAACTGCTCATACAAGTTGAAGTTGAAGTTGAAGACAATTGAAAGAAGTCCATGAGGGGAGGGGGGGAAGGAATACAGCAAAAAAAAAAAAAATGCATTGACCCATGTCACTTTAGTTTTGTGTATTTCACTTTACATAAATTATGTTGTTGTTTGTTGTTATGTGCCGTTGAGTCAGACCTGACTCATAGCGACCCCTCCTTGGGTTTCCGAGGCAGTATCACTACGGAAGTAGATTGCTCCATCTTCCTTCCAAGGAGTGACTGGTGGGTTTGAACCGCCAGCCTTCTGGTTAGCAGTCAAGTGCCTTAGGCACTATGCTACTAGATTACATAAATTATACTTCAATAAAATGTATTTTTTTTAAAAAACAAGTCCATGAGATCCAAAATATGACCTTGATTATATCTCTCCTGAATTTAGAGATGAACTAAAGAATACATTTGATGCGCTGAACACCAATGACCAAAAACCAGAGAAATTGTGGGATGACATCATAAACATCATCATCAAGAAAGCAAAAGGTCATTTAAAAAATAGGAAAGGAAGAAAAGACAAAAATAGATGTCAGAAAAGACCTTGAAAATTGCCCTTGAATGGAGAGTAGCTAAAGCAAATGGAAGAAATGACAAGATAAAAGAGCTGAAAAGAAGATTTCAAAGAGCAGCTCAAGAAGACAAAGTCAGTTGTTATAATGAAATGTACAAAGACCTTGAGTTCAAAAACCAAAAGGGAAGAACATGCTAAGCATTTCTCAAGCTGAAAGAACTGACTAAAAATTAGCAATATTGAAAATTTTATGGGCAATATATTGAATGATGCAGGAAACATCAAAAGAAGATGGAAGGAATACATAGAGTCACTGTACCAAAAATAATTTGTCATCCATTTCAGGAGATGGCATATGATCAAGAACTGATGGTATAGAAGGAAGAAGTTGAAGCTGCACTTAAGGAATTGGTAAAGAACAAGGCTCCAGGAATAAATAGAATACACATTGAGATGTTTCAACCAACAGATGCCACTCTGGAGGTAATCACTTGGCTATGCCAAGAGATTTGGAAGACAGCTACCTAGCCAAGTGACTGGAAGAGATCAATATTCGTACCCATTCCAAAGAAAGGTGATCCCACAGAATATAGAAATTATTGAACAATATCATTAATATCACATGCAAATAAAATCTTCCTGGAGATAAGTCAAAAACAGTTGCAGCAGTATACTGACCAAGAACTTCCAGAAATGCAAGCTGATATTCATAAGAGGACATGGAACTAAGGATATCATTGCTAACATCAGATGGATTTTGGCTGAAAGCAAAGAATATCAGAAAGATGTTTACTCATGTTTTATTGACTATGCAAAAGGATTCAATTGTGTGGATCATAACAAATTATGGATAGCATTAATAAGAATGGAAATACCAGAACACTAAATTGTACTCATGAAGAACCTGTACATAGAGACCAGGTGGCTGCAGTTGGGACAGAATAAGTGGATACTGCATGGATTAAAATCAGGAAGAGAGTGTGCAAGGGTTGTACCCTTTCAACATATTCAATCTGTATGCTGAGCAAATAATCTGAGAAGCTGGATTATATGAAGAAGAACGTGGCTTCAGGATTAGAGGAAGACACATGAACAACCTGCAATTTGCAGATGACAGAACTTTGTTGCTGAAAGTGATGATGACACAAAGCACTAACCAATGAAGATTGAACAGTACAGTTTTCAGCATGAAATACACCTCAATATTAAGAAAACAAAAATCCTCACAACTGGACCAATAAACAGCATCACAATAAATGGAGAAATGTTTGAAGTTGTTAGAGTTTGTATTACTTGGTTCTACAATCAGCACCAATGGAAATAGCAGTCAAGACATCAGATGATGTATTGCATTGGGCAAATCTGCTGCAAAAGATCTCTTTCAAGTGCTGAAGAGCAAAGATACCTCCTTGAAGACTATGGTGCACTTAACATTATATTCTTAATCTCTTCATATACAGGTGAGAGCTGGACAATGAATAAGGAAGACCAAAGAAGAACTGATGCTTTTGAGTTGTGGTGTTGATAAAGACTACTGAAATTACCATGGACTGCTAAAAGTACCAACAAATCCATACTGGATGAAATGCAGCCAGAATGCTCCTTGGGAGCAAGAACGGCCAGACTTCATCTCACCTACTGTGGTCATGTTGTCAGAAGGGCCCATTCCCTGGAGAAGGATACCATGCTTGGTAATGTGGAGGTTCAATGAAAATGGAGAAGGCCCTTAACAAGATAGATGGATTGATACAGTGGCTGCAATGATGGGCTCAGGTATGGCAAGGATCGTGAGGATGGCATGGGATTGAGCAGTGTTTCTTTCTGTTGTACATATGGTCACTCCGAGTTGGTGATGACTCAACAGCACCTAGCAACACAACAATGGATTTATTGATGTTATTTTGTTATGTGTTTTTTCATGGAGTTGCTCATTTCTTTGTTCCATGTAAATTTCTGTGCTGAGCTCATTTTGTTTATGAATCGTGATATCATCCCCTTTGTTGTTACTGTTTTAGTGTTTGCTAAATTTTTGTACTTGTCCTCTTTTTTGTTTTGTTTTGTTTTGATGGGAAGGTTTATTATTTTTCTTTGAGGTTACCCTGTGATTTATTGTTTTCTTTCCAAGTTTAAAACAGTCTGCTCTATTTCACAATTGCCTTGATTTCCTCCACAATTAGAAGTTCTGTAACTACAATGTTTACTTCCTTTGTTTTGTAGTTGTCCTCATTTATCAGTTGATGTCTCTGCTTCCCTTTTTACAGTCTTGTAATCTTATTTTACTTTGGATACTCTACAACTGGGTTGGTTTCTGGGTTATGTCCTCATGTGTGTTAATAATTGGTTTGCTTGCTGTTGTTGGCACTCCGAATGAAGGACTCTCTTTAAGATATTTTATAATTTTTGTCTGGTTTTAACAAATTCCCTTAATTCCTGTTTGTCTAGAAATATCCCGATTTCACCCTCACATTTGAGGGACAATTTTGCTGGGTATAAAATTCTTGCTTGGAGATTTTTTTTTTTCCTTTCAGGGTTTTATGTATATCAGTCTATTACCTTCCTGCCTGAATGACTTCTGCCAAGAATTCAGAGCTTAGTTTTATTGATTGCCCTCTATAGGCAACTTTTTGTTTTTCCCATGCTGCTTTCAGGATTCTTTCTTTGTCTATGGTTTTGGTGAGGTTGATTATGATATGTCTTGGAGATTTTCTTTTGGGATCTATCCTGTTTGGGGGTTTTTTGAAGTTCTTGAATGGATATGTTCTCATCTTTCATCATACCAGGGAAATTCTCTTCCAACAAATCTTCAACAATTTTCTCTGTGGTTTTATTTGTCTCTTCCTATTCTGGAATTCCAATTACATGTAGGTTATTCCTCTTGATGGTACCCCACAGAATCTTAGCCTTTCAACATTTTGTTTTCATCTTTGACTTATCCCTTAACAAACTAGTAATGAGGTATTTCTTTTCAATCTCATTAATTCTGTCTTCCATTGATTCATTTCTCCTCCTTTTCCCCTTCAATGTTTTATCCATTTCTGAAACCTTGGTATTAATCTTTTGGATTTCTATTTATTGTATTTTTCTAATTTCTAATATTTTGTTTATATTGTCAATTTGTTCTTGTATTGCTCTCCCAAGTTGTTCTAGAATTTCATCTGTTTTCCTTAATTTTGTCAGTGTTTTCCTTGATGTTGTCAGTGTTTTCATTCATCTGTCTCTCAATCTGTCAAATGTACCCAAAAATAATCCTTTTGAATTCCTTACTGAGATTTCCAATGTTGCTTCTTCCTCAGTGATTTTTTGGGGTTTGTATCCTGGTCCCTTTTTGTACTACTTTATCTTGCTTCTTTGTATAGACTGTGGTGGTCTGTTGTTTCCAAGACATTGTGGTGTTCTTATATTTATATTTAATGTGTGGTAGAGAATGAGAGCATAGTGCTTAAGGCACTTGACTGCTACCCAGAAGGCTGGTGGTTCAAACCCACCAGCCACTCCTTGGAAAGAAGATGGGGCAATCTTCTTCCATAGTGATATCACCTTGGAAACCCAAGGAGGGGTCACTATGAGTCCGGTCTGACTCAATGACACATAACAACAATAACAACAACAGAGAATGAGAGTGTGTGTACAAATCTCTATTACCTATTCATAAGGAGCAGTTGAATGTGATTTGAGCTGGTAATGCCCATCATTTACCATTGGTCAGTTGGTACCAAAACAAGTAGTGGCCCTCTCATTCAGTGGGTGGGGCTGCAGGAGTTGCAGGTATGGTTAGGTTGTGTTGGAACAGTTGTTATCTTCCTCTCAGTTAGAGTAAATAAACAAATAAACCACCAAATAAATAAATAAATAAAAGCAAGAGAACAATAAATTCTTTCCACATAAACAAACAGGAACAATCACAGAAAGAAAGGAAAGAGGAAGGGGAAAAGGAAGGATGGAAGGACAGAAAGAAGGCAGGAAAGAAGAAGGAAGGAAGGAATGTAATAAATGAGAAGAAAAAGTTTCAAAATATATTAGGAAAGGATAAAAGAATGAAAATGAGAAAAAGAAGGGCGTAAGCCACAATATCTGGAGAAGGAGGAATAAATGAAGAGTAAGGGTAAAAGAATTCTAAAGAAAAATGGGAAAATTGCAAAAGGAAAACAAGATATTGGTACAATCAAAAGAAAGGGGAAGAAAAGGGGGGACCAGGAAAAAGGAAGAGAAAAAATGAAAAAAAAAAAAAAGAACCAGGGATGGGAAAGAGAGAAATAAAAAAGAAGAAAGGAGGAAGATGAAAAGAATAATTTTTTAAAAAGTAAATAAAAATCCAAACTGTGGCAGGCAGGGCAAGGCACCCAAACTCTGTCAGGGCATACATCTGGATGGAATTCCTTCTGGTCATGAAGGTGGCTGGAAGTGGCGGATGACCACACCTCAGTTTACCATGTGCATGTGGGTTCTAAGAGTAACAAGGGGAATATCACAGCTTTCCAGGCATCAGCCTCCAGTGCAGCTGTTCATGGTGTCCTCAGTCAGCAGAGGCCACTCCTTTGTCACAGACCAAGCAAGAGCAGCACTTGTGTATATTCAAAATGGTTGCACCCACTGCTTGTTAATATTCAAGAAGACTGTGCCCTCAATACAGCCACTGGAAGTCCACATGCCTGTTTATCTCCTTTGCTGTTTTCCTTTCTGGTTGTCCAGAACCAATGCAGCCCTTGCCCATGCAGGCTTTAGTGAGCAGAGCTGATTTCTTAAGTTGCTCCTGGGATATATTCAAAGTATTTGTGCCCTCATGACAGCTGGCATTCCACAATTCCATTTGTCTCTTTACTCATTGTTTTCATTCATGTTCTCCTAGTCAAACTCACTGCCAGGAAGTTGATTTGACTCATAGTGACCACTCCTTGGGTTTCTGAGGTGGTATTTCTACAGAAGTAGATTGGCCATTCTTCCTTCAGAGGAGTGGCTGAAGGGTTTTAACCATCAGCCTTCTGGTTAGCAGTAAAATGCCTTAGGCACTATGCCACCAGAGCTCCCTACTAGTTGGCATATAATCCAATTCTTTATCTTTGCCTTCCAAGCTCAGGATTCCAGGAACATCTTTGGTATCAATTTCAATTGGTTTCTTATTGCTTTGTTGTAAAGTGTCTGCATAGCTTGTCTGATTATTCCTCCATCTTGCTGGAACTTGTTCCATTCTTTTATTTCATTATTTCTTTCATTTGCTATAGCTACTTTTGTTCAAGAGTAAGTTTGTCTTTTCTGACATCCATTTTGCTCTTTTCTTTCCTTCTTGTATTTTTAATCATCTGTTGCTCTCTTCATGTATGATGAACTCATAATCTGATGTTTGGTCATTAGAATTCAATGTATTAAATCTCTTCTTGAGAGATTCTAAATTCAGGTGTGGCATACTCAATATCATACTTTGTTTCTTGCAGACTCATTTTAATTTTCTTCAGCTTCAACCTGAACTTACATATGAACAACTGATGATTAATTCCACAGTCAATTCCTGGCCTTTTTCTGACTAATGATATTGGGCTTCTCTTGCCTATTTCCACATTTGTAGTTTATTTGATTCTTGTGCTTTCTGTGCAGCAAGAGCCATGTGAATGTTATTGTTAGGTGCCATCAAGTAGGCTCTGACTCATAGCGACCCTATGTACAGCAGAAGAAAACACTGCCTGGTCTTGCACCAGCCTCACAACACTTGCCACCCCAGAGCCCATTATTACAGCCACTATGTCAAATCCATCTCATTGAAGGTCTCCCCCTTTTTCACTGACTCTCCACTTTACCAAGCATGATCTCCGCAGTCAATAGTACTTTCAGTAGTCTTTGCTAACACCACAACTCAAAAGCATCTATTTTTTTCTTTGGACTTCCTTATTTATTGTCCAGCTTTCATACACATGTGAAGTGATTGAAAACACCTTGGCTTGGGTTAGGCACACATTAGTCTTCAAAGAGACATCTTTGATCTTCAGTATATATATATATATATATATATATATATATATATATAGTCTTTTGCAGCAGATTTGCACAGTGCAATATGTCATCTGATATCTTGATTGCTGCTTCCATTGGTGTTGATTGTGGAACCAAGCAATATGAAATCTTTGAAAATTTCTATCTTTTCCCTGTTTATCATGATGCTGCTTATTGGTCCAGTTGTGAAGATTTTTGTTTCCTTTATGTTGAAGTGTAATCCATACAGCAGACTGTAGTCTTTAGTCTTCATGAGTAAGTGCTTCAAGTCATCTTCACTTTTGCAAATTATGCTTGTGTCATCTATATATTGTATATTGTTAGTGAGTCTCCAATCCTGATGCTATGTTTTTCTTCATATACTCCACCTAATCAGAATATTTGCTCAGCATATGGATTTAGTAAGCATAGTGAATACAACCCCAACACACACACTTCCTGATTTTAAACCATGCAGGATCACCTTGTTCTCTTTGAATGACAGCCACTTGGTCTATGTGCAGTTTCCTCATGAGCAGAATTAAGTGTTCTGGAATTCCCATTCTTCTCAATGTTATTCATAACTTGTTATGATCCACACAATCAAATGATCTTGCATAGTCAATAAAACACAAGTAAACATCTTCCAGGTATTCTTTGCTTTGAGCCAAGATACATCTGATGTCAGCAATGATATCCCTTACTTCACATCCTTCTCTAAATTCAACCTGTATTTCTACTGTTGGTGGTATTTTAAAATGGTACAACCATTGTGACATATAGTATGGCGTTTCCTTAAAAAACTGAAAATAGAAATACCATTTGACCCAGCAATTCCATTACTAGGAATATAGCCTAAGGAGGTGAGAGACAGAACATGAACATACATATGAACACCAATGTTCATCACAGCACAATTCACTGTAGCAAAGAGATGGAAACAACCTAGATGCCCATCAACAGGTGAGTGGATAACCAAATTATGGAATACTATGCTATATTAAAGAACAATGAGGGATATGTGAATCATGTCACAATGTGAATGAGCCTGGAGGACATTATGCTGACTGAAATAAGTCAATCACAGAAGGACAAGTATTGTATGAGCCCATTTTGGCAAAAAGACAAAAAAGGGTTTGCTTGTGAAAGGGAACTCACTTTGTAGTAGGTTACCAGGGTAGGGAGGGAAGGAGAGGGATTAATTTTGGGCTAGTTGGGGCTCACATGCTGACATTGGTAAGGGGAGGGAGGTATGGAAAGAGTCTGTGACCACCATAATAACGTTAGGAAAAGGGAGGACACTGAATTGTGCACATAGGAGATAGATGACAGATATTAATACCAACCAGTGTGCCCAAAATACTGCATTACCATTAACAACAAACACCAGGCTACAGATAAACACATAAACACCTGAGCAGATCAGATAGGGGTCAGTGAACAGGAGTATACTCTAGACCAAGGCTAGATTCAGCACAAGCTAATTTTGCAGATACCAGAGATACAAAATTCCTACAGTTCTTACAGAAACAACAGAAGACAGACATAGAGTAATCCCTCACAGACACCTAGACAACTGTGGGAGAGAGATCCAACAGACCTACCATCTCAGGACCATAGTACTGGGGGACACCAGACTCAACTGGTACAACAAAATACATAAAAGCCTTGTTCCTTATCCTACATTGGTGAGTAGTGACTGGGGTCTTAAAAGCTTTCAAGTGGCCATCTAAGATGCAGCTAATGGTCTCCTAATATCGAAAGTGAAAAGAGTGAAGAAAAAAACAAAAAAAGGGCATTTGGAAGCAATCAGCCCTAGCACATGATGGCCCTGGATACCAGAAGAACTAGATGGTTCCCGGCTACCAATGCCCATCACTCAGGAAAAGATAAAATCTGGAGATCCTGGATAGAGTAGGAGGAAAAATGTTGAACAAAATCCAAAACCTCAATCATGATCAGAATTACTGGTCAGATGGAGTCTGATAAGACCTCCAATACTATGGCCCTGGGATTCATTAGGGGTCTGGAATAAAGCTCACTCCCAAGTGCTGGCTCTCAGCCCTGTGGTAAACAAGATGTACATGTAGACCATTCAACCCAGGGCGACACACTCATATACTCTATGGAAATGCATTCCTTGGAGCAATCGACCCTGGGGCACCAGAGGGGCAATATTCACATGGAGGAAATGCAGGAAAAACAGGAGTGCATAACTATGAGGAGCACAGGGACAGGGTTACTGGGCAGGGAGGGGAGAAGACTGGGTTAGGACTGGGCATGGTAAATGGGGAGTGAAACTAAATGTACATGTAATGTTGAATATAAAACAAACTCTTAAAATAAAAGATTAAATAAATAAATAAATAAAGCTTGTATTTCTGGAAGTTCCCTGTCAATATACTGCTGCAACTGTTTTTTAATTATCTTCAGCAAGATTTTACTTGCATGTGATATTAATGTTGTTGAAAAAAGTTATTTGCAATGAAGAAGTCACTTGTCTTGGGAAATTGTATCATGTAGTCTCGTTACTATCACCAAAGTCATATTTTCCAATTACAGATTATTCTTTGTTTCCAATGTTCACATTCCAAAGACCAGTAATTATCATTGCATCTTGATTGAATGCTTGATCAATTTCAGACTGCAGAAGTTGGTAAAAATCTTCAGTTTCTTCTTCTTTTGCAATAGTAGTTGGTACATAGATTTGAATAATAGTCATACTAACTGATCTTCCTTGTAAGCATATGGGTATTATCCTATCACTTAAAGCATTGTACTTCAGGATACATCTTGAAATCATCTTTTTGATGATGAACATTTGATCATGAGAAATACAGCACCATTCCTCTTCAATTTTTTCATGAAGTAGATAGTATGACTGTCTAACCAAAATGGCCCATACCAATCTACTTTAGTTCATTAATGCCTAGAATATCAATCTTTATGCATTCCATTTCATTTTTTATATATTCTAATTTTCCTAGGTTCATACTTTATACATTCTAAGTTCTAATTATTAATGAATGTTTTCATGTGTTTCTTCTCATTTTGAGTCATTCCACATCAGCAAATGGAGGTCCCAAAAGCTTTACTCCATACATGTCATTAACATCAACTCAACTTTGAGGAAGCAGCTCTTCTCCATTTTTAATCTGAGTGCCTTCCAATCTGAAAGGCTCAATCCTGCACTATATCAGACAATATTCCACTGCTATTCTTATGGTTTTCACTGGCCAATACTTTAGAAGTAGATGTCTAGGCCTTTCTTCCTAGTATGTCTTAGACTAGAAGCTCTGCTGGAAACCGTCCATCATGGGTAACACTTCTGGTATTTGAAATTGTGCTTGTCTAGCTTCTAGCATCACAGCAACACACAAATCACCCAGTATGACACACTGACAGACAAGTGGTGGGACATCTTATTAAAATTACATGATATTCGGAAGAAAGGTTGGGCAATCTATTTCTGTAGTGATATTGCCCCAGAAACCCAAGGAGGAGTCGCTATGAGTCAGGTCCAACTCGATGGCACATAACAACAACAACAGCATGATATGAGAAGCACCACTCACAAATATGGCACACATATACATTCATTATCCCTGCTAGCTACATCCCCCACCAATACAAATAAATAGTAAGAAAAGGCATTTGTTTTGATACAGTGTGTGTTAAGTTAGACATATAAGAATTACTTCAGGGATGTGTTGTTGTTCTTATGTGCCATTGAGTCAGACCCGACTCATAACAATCCCTCCTTGGGTTGCCGAGGTGGTATCACTATGGAAGTAGATTGCCCAACCTTCCTTCTAAGGTGGCTGGTGGATTTGAACTGCCAGCCTTATAGCACAAGAAATTTAAGTGAAAATATCAACCTTCTAATTATACTCTTGGGAGCACTGGTAGCATAGTGGCTAAGGCACTAGACTGCTAACCAGAAGGCTGGCGGTTCAAACCCACCAGCCACTCCTCAGAAGGAAGATGGGGCAATCTACTTCCGTAGTGATACTGCCTTGGAAACCCAA
>NW_006922442.1:443678-445371 GCF_000298275.1 Orycteropus afer afer
AAAAAATGTTATTTTATAAAAAAGTATGATGTTAAATAAGAATTTGAATCTACCATACACAACATTGTTCTTAGCGCTTAATTTAACATTTAAAAGTATATTATGTATTTAAAAAGATAAATGAACTCTCATGCAGAATGAACTTAATTTGTCCATTTGTTCTATAGCTCAATTTAGTTCGAAACATTTTTAATTAAGAACATGAAATGACTCATTAACATTCGGCTCTAAAAATAAGTGACTAATTACAGTATGTTGCAAAAAGCAAGTTAATTTAGTCTAGGCACTGCCACCAAATCTTTTCAAAAGAAACAAAAATGGACTTAAGGAATTTTGCTTCAAAACAATTGAGGAAGTAAAAGTCACTTTTTTAATTATTTTTTTTTTTCTGGTATTATAAATTAAATAATAAAATTCTAAATACAATAAATTCAAATCTGCTCAAAATTGTGTCATACTCCAGGTGTTGTATAAGAATAAAAACTATACATTGCTCCCAACCTATTTTGTTAATGATTATGAAAGTCTACTTTTCAATCCTTGGGTAGCAACTCTGGTTTATACGTAATCAATATTTGCTGTGTCTGCTTTGGATTGCATTATCTCCTCACAGTATGTGTTGGAATCCTATCCTCACTCCTATACCTGTGGATGCAATCTTGTTTAGAAAGAAGGTTTTAATTATTATGCTAATGAATCTGTATCAGTAGAGAGTGTATCCTACCAAATTAGTTCTAAGTTATAAAGAAAGGAGATTACACAGCTACAAGTATACACTGAGCAAGACAGATGGAACATGAAGATCTCTGAGAACCAAGGAATGTCCAGGGCTGCTAGTAAGGAAAAAATCAACAGAGCTGAGATGCTATTTTTTACTTCTAGCCTCCAGAACTGTTGGAAAATAAATTTATGTTCTTTAAAACCGTTTACTTCTACTATCTGTGTTACAGCAGTACTAGGAAATTAAGATAGTGCTCAATCACCTGTATTTATTCACATTATAAATTCTGAGTCAAGCTATGCATTCATTTTCATTTTCCAACAGAAAACATGGTAGAAAAGAGCTAATAGGTTATCTAAAAATTACACAGAAAGTTAATGATAGGTGGTAAATATAAACAAAAACTACACATCTATTTGTGGCTCAGCTTCACAGAAGAAAAAAAAAATGTCTACTTTAAGTCTGCTTTACTGAACACTAGAATCTTTAGAATTAACAGAAAATTTTATTATACTTAGAAGCAATTCTGTTGCATCCTTAAAGAAGTTTCTACCCTTGTCTCTCTCTCCACAGCCTTATCTCTCCAAATATACCTTTTAATGTCCTCTGTTAGAAATCCATCTATCCAATCTTATCAAATATTGATTGTCTTAGAAAATAAATGGCAATAAATGAAAACTGAAAAGAGAAACAACGTAATACAGATAGATTCAAGGCACTAACAACAAGAAGAACAAAAATCTCTCTAAGTGGATGTACCTAAGTGAAACAAAATTAGATGAGACTGAATTACTGGTTAGGTTGATTTGTCATGACTCAGAGATAGCTCTACATGAATGGGTAGTTCTAGGTTGCACATCACATGAGAAGGTTCAGCATATTTTCTGAATAACTCCTGAAAATAGTCTTAGAACTCATTATGGGTATGAATGACTTAAATATTTGCCTATATTAATTAAGCAGATCAAAAAA
>NW_006922442.1:445471-464530 GCF_000298275.1 Orycteropus afer afer
AAGAGTTAAAAATACATTCAAAGTCAAATAATAATTTATAATCTGTCGTACTGGTAAACATTAGGGAAAAGGTTATTCAAAATCTCTGAGTGATATGAAATTTCATTCTCTTACTATTCTGGTGGGGATATTAATTTTTATAGCCTTTTTGGAAATACTTTAAAGAAAACATAAAGTTACTCCCTTTTAGAAAACTAGTAGAAGCATAAAACAGTATTTTTATGGTATAGCGAGGACTTCTGTAAATTCACTGTTCTAAGATAGTAGAAAAATACTGACAAAAATGATCAAAATCAACTTTTTCTGGACTCTAGCAATTAATAAAAGTCTTTCAATACTATTAGGAGTGTTTACACACACACACACACAAAGCTGAAAGTTGGTAAAAACAACAGGGTGTGTGGAAATTTAAATTGCCCTACTCCCATTTCCTTCTCTCCAACTCTATTGTAGTCTTGAAAAACAGCAGCTTTGCAACCATTTTAGTTATGAAACCTGGTAGGCTTGCATGTATTGGAGCCTGGGTTTGGAACTTCTCAAAAAATCCTATCCCATAGCCTTATCCCTATCTGATTGATACCAAAGTTCTCTGGAAAAGCCAATTCCCTGGATATTGTCATTTTTAAGTCTAACTGGGATCCAGTCCTTAGAAAAACCCTTTCACCAGTATATTTGTTTAAAACAAAAATCAATGACAACTGTTTTACATCACACGTTCTTGAGGTTGTGATATCATTTAGGATAAACAAGAGATGGGTAAAAACATAAAAGGAAATAAAGGAAGATTTGTGGAATGAGATGTATGTAGAGAACCTCAAAAGTCTCCAAAAATATGTTTCTATTGAACTAGAAGTTTACATACACATGTGCATGCCAATGAAAGACCTGAGTGGGTACAAATATCTCACCCCTGGATGATTTAGGGACCCCCACAAGCAGGAAATGAGCAATAAAGCAAATGTTTAATTTCCTACATAAATGCCTGTTCCAACACCTACACACAGAGAACCCAGGAAAAGGAAGAAGATTTATTGCTTAAGAGATGTAAGGAAAATTCTGTCCAATCATTATCTTACCACTAAGCTAACCTAACATAGACCTTAGTAGTCACACTACTGTAGAAAAGACAATCTTCACAGAATTAGCCCAGGAAAATTGTGAAACAAACAATCAAAAAAACAGCATCAGGAACCACAACAAATTCTTAAAGAGGGGAGATCTGATTTCCAGCACTACTACTTGAAATTATTTACAATGCACATATCAGCCAAAAAATTATGAGACATGTAAAGAAGAGAAAAGTATGGCTCATTTGTAAGGAGAAAAATAAAAGTAGAAACTATTTTGTAGGCAACCCAAATGTAAGGTTTGGTTAACAACGATTTTAAAACAGCTCTTTTAGATATTTGCAAAGAAATAAAGAACACAGTATATGATAGCAAGATTTCATTGAATAGAGATTATAAATAAAGACATAGGAATTAAAGCAAGAAGAAAATAACCAGAAAGAAGTAGTATATATGATCAAATATTTAAATACAAAGATATTCATTACAGCATTGTTTATCATTGGAAATGATGTGAATGAAAAGCAGAGTTTCATCTTATTGCCTGGATGAGGACAACTGGATCAAGAAATTTAATCATTTAATGGATTTATGCTTAACACCAAGAGCTGAGATAAGAGCTGTACACATACAACTCTGTGTAAAGTTAACCAATTTCAATGTGAATTTTAAAAGCACGTAATTTGTTTATCAAAAGGTAGAGGATTCTTCACACACATTAACTAAATTTTATATTTGACTTCTGGATAGTGTTCTTCATTATGCATGAGAATACAAAAAAAAATAATAAAAACATAAAATATTAACATATAAATTTGGATGAAAAATAAGATGGTATATCCAAATTAGTTCAAAATAGAATAGAAAACTGTCTCCCATACTCTTATTTCAGGGTTTTCAATAGAGTGAGGCCAGCTACAGGGAGGGAAAAAAAAATACTGAACACTAATTAGAAAGAGAATGTTATGGATTAAATTGTGCCCCTAGAGTAGATATAGTCCTAACCCCTGTACAGGTGAATGTGAACATGTTTGAAATAGAGTGGATCCTAATCCTAATCCTTTCTGAGTGATGTATTACAAAAGAAGAGGGTAGGGAAACAGAGCTTCACTTAGGAGAAAGACAGAATGTGAGAGATATTCTATGAGCAAAGGTGGGCCAAGGATTTTTGGTTTTCATTGTTATTGTTGTTAGGTACCATATAGTGGGTTACAACTGATAGTGATCCCATTAAAATAGAAAGAAACACTGTCTGGTCTTGTGCCATCCTCACAGTCTTGCTATGCTTGATCCCATCAGAGCAGGCACAGGGTCAATCTGTCTCATTGAGGGTTTTTCTTGACCTTTACCAAGACAGATATCTTTCTCCAAGGACAGGTCACTCCTGACAGCATGGCCAAAGTATAAAACATACATTCTGGTTATTCCTACTTCTAAGCAGCATTCATCTCACAAGACAGATTATTTTCTTCCTCTGCCAGTCCATTTCTTTTCAATATTTTTGCCAACACCACAATTCAAATGCATCAATTATTCAACACTCTTCCTTATATATTGTCAAGCTTACACATGCAAATGAAAACACCATGGCTTCAGCAAGATGGAGGAATAGGCAGACAAGCTACATAGACAACCTACAGCAAAGCAATGAGAAACTAATTGAAACTGACATAGAAGATGATACTGGAACCCTGAGATTTGGAGACAAAGATAAACTGGATTAAACCAACTAGTAGAAGAACATGAATGAAAACAGTGAGTAAGGAGACAAACAGAGCTGTGCACACAGCTATTTTTGAATATTTCTTGGTAGTAACCTAATAATTGGCTTTGCTCACTAAAGACTGCATGGACAAGAACTGCACTGATGCCTGACAACCCTAAAGGAAAACAGTGAAGAAAGCGACAAACAAACTTGTGGACTGCCAGCAGCTGTCCTGAGGGTGCTGCCATTTTGAATATTCGAAAACAGCACAAGAATTTTGAATGCATGTGGCATTGAATGCAAGTGGTGCTCTTACTTGGATGGGTGACACGGGACTGGACTCTGCTTGCTGAGGACACCATAGTGGTTGCATTGGAAGCTGACAACTGAGGAGATA
Source organism: Orycteropus afer afer (assembly GCF_000298275.1). Lineage (NCBI taxonomy): Eukaryota > Metazoa > Chordata > Mammalia > Tubulidentata > Orycteropodidae > Orycteropus > Orycteropus afer. The sequence goes on from NW_006922442.1 coordinate 448,641, forward strand.
TTTATCTTAAATACAACACCACCACAATGTCTCAGAAACAAAGACCATCACAGCCCACACAAAGAAGCAAGATAAAGTAACAGAAACCAGGGACCAGGATCAAAACAAACAAACTAACAAAAAACAAAAAATCCCTGAGGAAGAAACACCATTGGAAGTCCCTGATAAGGAATTCAAAAGAATTATATTTTTGTATATTCAATGGATAGAGAAACATCAAGGAAACATTGAAAAAATTAAGGAACACAGACAACACTCTAGAAAAATTCAGGAAAATAATACAAGAAAAAAAAAATAACAAAATAAGCAAAAAAAATATAAAATTATATAACCACAATTAGAAATCCAGAATATTAATACTAAGATTTCAGAAACAGATAACATATTGAATGGACAATGGAGTAGAATTGAATCAATAGAAGACAGAATTAACAAGATTGAAGACAAATACCTAAATACTAATTTGTTAAGGGATGAAGATCAGAACAAAATGTCAAGAGCCTAATATTCATGTGGGACACCATTAAGCAGAATAACCTATTCAAAATTTCAGAACAGGAAGAGTCAAATTAAACCACAGAGAAAATTATTAAGGATTTGTTGGAAGAAAATTTCTCTAATGTGATGAAAGATGAGAATATATCCATTCAAGAAGTTCAGTGAAATGAAAAGGGTGATGTCACAACAGAATCAATAGAAATAAATTTGAAAAAAAAGGATAACACAGGATACTATGAAGAACTATGTTCCAACAAATTTGAAAACCTAGAAGAAGTAGACAGATTTATAGAAACACACTACCTATTTAAACTAACACAGGCAGAGGTAGGAAATGTGAACAGACCTACAACAAAAGAAAAAATTGAATAGGTCATAAAAATATTACCAACAAAATACATCCTGACCCATATGGCTTCACTGGAGAATTCTACCACTCATCAGAGGAGATCTGGCACAAATCTTACTCAAACTATCACATAACATAGAAAAGGATAGAATATTCCAAAATTCATTTTATGTAGCAAGCATAATCCTGAGTCCAAAACCAGGTAAAGATACCTCTAGAAAGGAAAACTACAGACCAATGTCCTTCATAAATATAGATGCAAAAATCTTCAGCAAAATCCTAACCAACAGATTCTAACAACACATTTAAAAAATAATATATCATGACAAAATGAGATTCATGCAGGTATGCAAGGAAAGTTCAATATTAGAAAAGCAATCAATGTAATCATCACACACGTAAAATAAAGGAAAAGGATCACATGATCATATTAATAGAAGCAGAAAAGGCGTTTGATAAAACTGAACATCATTTCCTGATAAAAAACTCTCAGAAAAATAGAAATAGAAGGGACATTCCTCAAAATAATAAAGGGCATATTTACAAAACCAATAGCCAACATTATTCTAAATGGAGAGAGATGGAAACTGTTTACTTGTGAACAGGAACAAGACCAAGATGACCTCCATCTCTACTTCTATTCAACATTGCATTGAAAATCCTAGCCAGGGAAATAAGGCAAGTCAGGGAAATTAAAGGCATCTAAATTGGTAAGGAAGAAGTAAAATTAACCCTATTTGCAGATGTTATGATCCTACACATAGAAAACCCAAGCGAGTCAGCACAAAAATTATTGGAACTTATTGAAAGATATAGCATAGTGGCAGGATACAAGATCAACATACAAAAATCAGTTGGATTCCTTTACATCTGCAAAGAGGTCTCTGAAATCAATACCACTTCCAATTAGCCACCAAAAAGATAAAATACATAGGAATAAATCTTACCAGGAACACCAAAGACCTATACAAAGAAAATTACAAAAACACTACAAGAAACTATAAGAGATCTACATTAATGGAGGAACATACCATGCTCTTGGATAGGAAGATTGAACATTGTGAAAATGTGAATTCCACCCAAAGCAGTCTATACATTCAATGCAATCCCAATCCAGATTCCATCAACATTCTTTAAAGACATGGAAAAACCAATCACTAATTTTATATGGAAAAGAAAGAGACCTGGGGTAAGCAAGCCACTATTGAAGAAGAACAACAAAGTAGGAGACCTCACACTGGCAAATTTCAAAACCTACTACACGGTGACAGTTGTCAAAACAGCCTGGCATTGGTACAACTAGATACATAGATCAGTTGGAACAAAATTGAAACCTAGAAATAGATACATCGCCCTATGGTCAATTTGATTTTTGACAAATGGCCAAAATCCATTCAATATGGAAGAGACAATCTCTTTCACAAATGGTGCCAGCAAAACTGGATATCTATATGCAGAAAAATGAAACAAGATCCATACCTCACATCATACACAAAAACTAACTCCAGATGGATCAAAGGCTTAAATGTGAAACTTAAAACTATAAAGTCCATCAAAGACAAAATAAGGACAAACTTATGGGCCTTAATTTATGGCATTAATAAGCTATTAAGCATAACACAAAATGCAGAAACAGCAGAAGCTAAATTAGATGATTGGGACCTTCTAAAAATTAAAATTTGTAAAAAGAGAACTTACAGAATGTGAAAAAATATTCAGCAATGATATATCAGACAAAGGACCTATCTCTAAAATTTATAGAAAACCTATCTCTAAAATTTATAGAAAATTCCAATACGTCAACATCAAAAAGACAAACTCTCCAATTAAAATACAGGCAAAAGACAAGAACAGACACTTAACCAAAGAAGATATTCAGGCACCCAACAAACATATGAAGAAAAGTTCACAATCATTACCTGTTAGAGGGCTGTGAATCAAAACAATCATGAGATACCATCTCACTCCAGCATTAATAGCAAAATTCAACGAGTTTTGACAAAAAATGCTGGAAAGAATGTGGAGAGATTAAGACTCTCATCCACTGCTGTTGGGACTGTAAAATGATATAACCACTGTGGAATTCAGTATGACGATTCCTTAAAAAGTTGGAACTAGAAATACCATTTGACCCAGCAACTCCATTACTAAGTATATATCCAAAACATGTGAGTGGCAGGGCACAAATAGGTATGTGCACACCCATGTTCATCACGACACTATTCACAATATCAAAAAGATGGAAACAACCTAAGTGTCCCTCAACCAAGGAATGGGAAATCAAAGTGTGGTACATATACACATGGAACACCATGCAACCCTAAAGAATACTGTAGAATCTGCAAATCCCTGCATAACATGGATGAACTTGGAAGACATTATAATGGGTGAAAGAAGTCAATCACAGAAGGACAAACATTGTATTAATCCACTATTGTTAAAAAGTCAAGGAAAGAGGTATACATAGAAGGAAATGTTTTTGGTTACCAGGGGAAGGAGGGGAAGGGAGGAAAATGTCTAGATAGTTTGAAAATATGTGTGTATATGCATTATTAGTGGTTACCAGGAGTAGTAGGGAGGGGGAAAAGGGAAACTTTTGTTTGGGGAGCATTTAGTTTATGCCAATAGGTGTAAAATATTTTGGAAAAGGAGAACAGTAATAGTGGCACAATATGAAAAATGTCATCAATGTCCCTGATCTGTAAATTTGGAAGATTTTATTTTGACAAATGTCTTGCATATGCTTTCACCATAATAAAAGTTAAAAAAAAAAATACCACAACTTGGGTCAGGACACACTTTAGACTTCAAAGTGATATCTTTGGCCTGTAACACTAAAAGTAAGTTCCTTGAAGATGATTTACCTAGTGTAATATTTCTTTAGATTTTCTGACAACTACTTCTATGAGCACTGATGGTGGATGCAAGTAAAATGAAATCCTTGACAACTTCAACATCTTCTCCATCTATTGTTATACCACTTATTCACCCAGATGTGAGGATTTTATTTTTTTTCTCCTTTATGTTGAAGTATAAACTATACTGAAGGCTACAGTCTTTGATCTTCATCAGTAAGTGCTTCAAGTCTTCTTCACTTTCAACAAGCAAGGTTGTGTGTTCTTTCACTTAGTAATATGCATTTAAGTTTCCTCCATATCTTCTCATAGCTCAAGAGTTTATTTATTTTTGTATGTTGTATGGATGAACTGAGAAATGGACTCTGTGAAGAAAAACATGGCATCAGGATTGGAGGAAGACTCATTAACAATCTTCAATGTGCAGATGACACAACCTTGTTGCTGAAAGTGAAGAAGACTTGAAGCATTTATAATGAACATAAAGACTACAGCCTCCAGCAAAGATTACAATTTAACATAAGAAAATAAAATCCTTACAACTAGACCAATAAGCAATACGAAGATAAACAGAAAAGATGGAAGCTGTCAAGGATTTTGTTTTACTTGGATTCACAATCAGTGACCCTGGAAGCAGAAGTCAAGAAATGAGACAACATATTGCATTGGACAAATCTGCAAAAGACCACTTTGAACTGTTAAAAAGTAAAGACAACACTTTGAGGACTAAGGTGCTCCTGACTCAAGCTATGATATTTTGAGTGGCCTCATATGCGTTCCAAAGCTGAACAATGAATAAGGAAGACTGAAGTATAAGTGATGCTTTTGGATTAGGGTGTTTTCAAAGAATATTAAATATACCATGAGCTACCAGAAGAACAAACAAATCTGTCTTGGAAGAAGTACAGCCAGAATGCTCCTTAGAAGGGAGGATGGTAAGACTTTGTCTTACATACTTAGTAGAGGTTACCATGAGGAAGTAGTCTCTGGAGAAGAATATCATTCTTGGTAAAGTAGAGGGTTTGTGAAAAACAGGAAGCTCCTCAGTGAGACGGATTGACATAGTGGCTGCAACAATGGCTCAAATACAGCAACTGTTGCGAGAATGGTGCTGGACCTGGCAGTGTTTTGTTATTGTATGTAAGGTCACTATCACTCAGCTACCTAAAAACAACAACGAGAAAGATGTACCACAGTTTATTTATCCATTCACCTTGTAAAGAACATCCCGGTTGTTTCCAATGTCTGGTGTCATAAATAGAGCTGCTATAATCATCTGTATGCTGTTTTGTGCAGACTTTGCATGCAGTATTTTACTAAAGAGCAATGAGAGGTAAATAGTTTGAGTGAAACTTTTAATTATTATAAGTGAAATTGTTCACAATTTCTACTGTTTTTCTCAATTAAAAGTGATGCATTTATACTTTTCTACTCCATAAATTTTCTTATTAGTTTACTGGCTTTACAGAAAGCATGTTGAAAATATTCATTTTGAATTTGCCTCTATTTTAACATTAGTCTCATAGATAATTAATTCAGGTTCCACACACCATGTTACTTATTTATTTCCTGATTGAGTACAATTTTGTTATTGATTCGGGCACAGAAAAGAACGTGAATATGTACTCTTGCAATGGTAATTAATCTTACTTTTTGACTTTTTAAGAGATGCTGATTTCCTACAATTAAAATTATAGTTAATGATAGAGAATTCCTCCTCCAATTAAAGTGATATCCAAATTTGGGAGGGAGATAGAAATGTTATACTCTGAATTTGAAGCTAAAAGAAATTAAATAGAATGATTAAGTATGTAATGCATAGGTAGTAGACAGCTTAACTCTCAAATATAAACACTAATATTGATATATACATTTTACAAAAAATATGTGATTGTAGGTTGGGAATGATAGAAATGACAGATGAATCTCAGATAACTTATACAGTCATCCCTCAGCATCTGTAGGGGATTGGTTCTGGAGCTCCATAGATACTAAGTCTGCAGATGCTCAAGTCCCTTATATAAAATGGCATATTTGCATATAGCCTACACACATTCTTCTGCATACTTTAAATCATCTCTAGATTACCGATAATACCTAATAAAATGTAAATGCTATGTAAATAGCACGTTAAGCTCCTTCTTATCCTTCAAAGGATTGTTTTGACTACTTAATTGCTGCTGCTTCTTTTTTTTTTTTTTTTTCTTTTTGTTTCATTTTCTGAATATTTTCCACCCACACTTGGCTGAATCCTTGGATAAGGAACTTCAGGTATGGATGGCCAACTGTATTTTGACATCAAGTGATTTTCATGTGCAGTCATGACAAATTTTGTTTTACTTTTAATCTAATTAAATGAAAACTTTATGATTTTTTCTTTTTGTCTTTGATGTACACATATTTTCCTATGCATTTCATAATGAATGCTTATTAATGCATTTATTCTAAAAAGATCTACCAAATTCCTAGAATTTAGAATGTTTGTCACTAGTACAATAAGAGGTTGACACGTGTGGAGGGTAGGCATAGAGGGAGAACTCAATATTTACCTAGAAAGTTGAATTTTGAAATATGGTGTGTAAAATATATTCTGTGAGGCTACACTAGCTTTAGAGATTGATCACACTCTTTGTGACATCTTAAAATGAGGACCAAAATAAGAACTGCCATAATGAGTCATCCTAATTCATCAGTATGCTTTATTCTGATCCAAAATGGGGTGGAGAATTGTATATTGGCTTAGTATAGCTTGATGAACTATCCTTTAGTGTCCTTTACAGTATTTGTGTAACTCTGATAAACCAAACCTAAATCACTGCCATCAAGTCAATTCTGATTCATGGTGACCCTCACTGGGTTTCCAAGGCTATACATTTCTACAGAAGCAAACTGCCTCATCTTTCTTCCACAGAGTGGATGATGGGTTGGAAGCACCAACCACTTATTTAGCAGCCAAATGCCTTAACCACTGCACCACCATTGCTCCTTAAGGCTCTGATAGAAAAAAAAAAAAAAAAAAGGACAAATAATTTTACTTTTAGATAGAAACATATTAGCAAGCCAAAAACATATTCCTCTCTACAATACATTTGTATTTTCTGTTCAAATTGATATGCAGACACATTGATTAGACACTCATATGCAATTTGTAATTAAATAAGATTTAATCACAAGGTTAAAAAATAAATTTGGGTTCCTGAAGCTACAAAGTTTAAGAAGGTTTATAAATCAATAGAATCTGCATAAGTAATCAAGACCAGGCCTCATAAGTGGATTCTCATGGTGTGTTTGGGTGAGCAATGCCAAAAATTGCACTTTAGGAGAGTCATTTCTTCTAAGTGTTCTCTTTCATCATTGTGTTCCAAAATGTCACATTACTTGAAAGACTACCCATTAAATTAATATGGTTTAATATCTTTTCAGGGACAGTAGTCTATTGTGTGTAAGGACACGGTCTATGTAGTAGTAGAGTAAGTATTTCATATTATGTGCTTCATATTTTGGAAGAGTAAAAAACATTTGGGTGAATAAAGGGGAGAATAAGAGATGTAGATTTTACTTACATTTTAGTTTTATAATTGGAACTATATCTTTATATTTTCCTATTTTGTTATCCATTGATGTGTAACAAACCATTCCAATGCTTATTGGCTTATAGAAAAAATATATATATATGTTCACATATATTTTTTTAGGATTTTGCAAACTAGTCAAGCTGTGCTGAAATGTTCTTCTGCTGACTGCATTGGTGGTCCCTTTTGTAGCAGAATTTAATTGAGGCGTCAGCTGGGGATTGAGATCAGCTAGAATAATGAGATTCTCTCTATGTATACATGAAGGCTTAGCTTGGGAAGCTACATTTTTCTCACTTTATCTCCATATAATCTCAGAGCCTTTGTCTTACCATATGACTTCTCTATATGGTCCCTCAACAAGGATAGCTCAATATCTTCTATTGTAGATGAGGTCTGCCACAAGTACAAAAGGGAAAGTTGCTATAACTCTATAAGGCTTAAACTTAGAACTGATAAGTACTAATTGCACTCCATTATATTGACTGAAATAAATCAAAAGGCAAGTCCAGATTAAAAAGGTAGATATCACATAAAGGCTTGAATATAGGACATACGGTTAATTGGAGACCACAAATATAACAAATCAGACTTTTCCAACTTGTTTTGAATGATTCAAAATCTCCCCATTTGCAAAATATACTCATTCTCCTAGACACCTGAAAGTCTTATCCCATGATTTATAATATCACGTTCAAGCTTGAGATGCAGGGGATTCTCATGCAGACCAAATCCAGGAGTGAATGAGGAAACTCATGTACAGCTTTACTTGGTCTGTAAAACTGTGAAAGAAAGAGATAAGTCATGTGTACTGTATACAGCCATCATACAACGAGAGGAAAATAGGAGAGCTACAAAAGACACTGCCATAAGAAAAATGAACAAGCAGGAAGTAAATCATTGTCAAAGACAACAGCAATTCAGAGTTCAGCCAAACTCAGATCCTTGATTAATAGTCAATACTTCTTTCTGGAACTTGTTCTAAATGTCTTTTGTTGTGTTCTCTGAGTTCCTAGTTCCTCCCACTAAGTTACTCTTCATTTTCCACAAAAAGCCCCCTTGTTTGCAACTGAGATGCTTTCCTCTGAGTCCTACCCATATATGCTTTGGAATTCAAAGTTTTCTTTGAATTTTGAAATATTTCTATCCATTTTAGTCCAAATGAGGAAATTACTTAAAAAACAAATGCACAAAACATTGTGGACTTCCGTGTATTTAATTATAATTGACTCTATTAGGGAAAACAACAAATAATCAGGGTTATATATCTTCTCTAGTATGACAGTCAAGGTGCTATGAACCAATACCATTTGGTTTTAGAAGTCCTACTGTAGTATACCAGAAAGGATCTATAAGACACATTCTTAAGATATTTGAAAACACTTTGAACTCTGTCTCACTCACCTGTCTGTCTATGAGTACTACATAACATCTTTCTGAGAATTTAACAAAGGATCTTATATACTTTGGGCAGAGGATAATATTTCACTAGCAGTACCCTTGTTTGTTGATTGGCCTAAAGCCATTTTTAATTAAGTCTTTTTTTTTTTTTTTTGTGAGACATTTTGAAGGAGAATTACTTTTGTTTTGCAACTGAGAAAGTCTTGGGTATATTTCTTCTATAATCTACTTGAAAACTAAACACTTCCTTCTTTAGTTCATCTCTCTCCTCCCATACTTAATAAGAGGCAGCTAAAAATAAACTGGAGCTCTGGTGACATAGTGGCTAAGGCACTTGACTGCTAAACAGAAGGCTGGCAGTTCAAACCCACCAGCGACTCCTCGGAAGGAGAGTTGGATAATCTACTTCCGTAGTGATACTGCCTTGGAAACTATTTGACATTTTCAATAATTTGTCTGGAATATTTTAAATGGAAATCTGCTTATCCAAGTCCACAAAACATTAAATTTTCTGTTGTCCATGCTACTTCAGAGGACCGTATCACTTATTTCATTGCCATTATATAGCACACATTTCCTTTTCTCCAGCCTCCAATAGCAATTTTCTTACTGGCTTAACAACCTTTGCTAACAGTGTGATTTGAAATTTTCTTGGCCTTTGCAAATAGTATGATGTCAAAATTAGGCTACATGTGTGTTGTAGCAACACTCCCTTTTTGATAGCAATTTCTATTTCATTTAATTCTTGCTGTTTAACAAAACACCTCAAAACTTGTAAGTTTAAATGCATAATTTTCTTATTTCTCAGATCCTTCAATCTGATTTGGCTCAGTTGCTGGTTCCATTGCAGATCTTACCAATGTTATGTAAGCACCTGCATTTAACTGACAAATTGGCTGTGGGATTGGGATGCTAGGACAGCTGGATTCCTCTTTCATGCCAATTAGTTTTGAAGCATTTGGGTTTCAATATGGTGTCTTCACATGCTCTTTCCACATGAAAGCACCAGCAAGGTAGTTAAACTTCCTATATGGAGGAAAAGGGAAGCTGTCTAGCTTTCTAAAGGCCAAGGCCAAATTCTAGCACAATGTCAATTCAGCTGAATTAAATTGGCTAAAGTAAGTCATTTACCCATCACAGATTCTAAAGGAAGAAAATATAAAAGGCCATGGATATTGGCTATTTGTGGTTCATTGGGGGTAACTAATGTAATGGACAAAGATAATTATGATATCAGTATAACCAAGGGTATAACATAAGTCCAGAAAACAAATATCTGAAGCATTCAAAAGTAGCAAAAATATATCCTGACTCTTTTTTTGTTGTTGTTATTGTTGTTGTTAAGATAGGATTTTGGAGTCAGATAGGTACAATAATGGGGTAAACCATATAATACAAATTATGTACCAATAGAAATGACATTTCTTTATAACACAAAAAACTTTGCTAATGATATATGTTATATCACATTCTAAATTGCCCTTTTTGAATTATGTTTAGAGTTGACTATTACTTCCACAACTACATTTAATCAACAATAAGTCTAATGATTTTTTCTCATTTTACTTATTTGATACGAAAAGTTGTTATCTAAAACAAAGAGTGGAAAAATTAATTAATTACTATCAGTAGCTAAGTAGACACAGATATTTATTACATAAGATTGCAATGGAATGATCAAGTCATATATTTGACCTCTAAAATGTCAAGTTTAAACAGATGAAATCAAAACAAACTCTGAATCTTATAAGTAAATACATTAATGACTTGCTTAGAATCAAAAGGAACGTTAAAGATGAATGACACCTGATCATTCTAAAATAGAAACAACTATCACATTTCCAAAACATTGTGTTACTCCAATTTCCACATTTTCTTTAAATAAGTCATACTGTGTTTGCAATGATTTCATAATCTTCTAGCTCATTTGCATGTTGTGACATAAATAAAGCTTTGGGCTAATGGAAGAAAAAGGGGGAAGAACAAAATGTACCTCATTATAACTAAAAAAAAAAAAAATTATTTATATTCCTAGTTATTCTTCTTTTTAAAAAAAAATCAAAAAATATTTTTCCTAATTCTAGATGGAGTGTCACCACTACTTATATTGAAGCTATGTGACTTAATCTTATTCTAGGCAATAATAGGTCCAGTATTTAGAAAAATTAATTCCTAGGAATATGACAATAGAAGAGATCCAAGATGGCAGACTAGGCCAGACTCTCTCTAACAAACCCCTGAGAAATCATGTTAAACAGATACATATGATAACCCTAGAACCCTGAGCTTCAAAGGAAAGGATTAAATGGTAGGTCAAATACCAATTAGAAGAAACTGAATGAAAACAGCAAACAAAGATACATATAGACCAGTCAATTGCCAACAGGCCTGGCATAGTGTGACCATTTTGAATGATTGCAAGCAGTGTACTGCTCAGGGCAGGAACCACATAACCAGCTCTGCTCACCAAAAACTATAAGCATTCATGCCAGTCACCACCAACCAGAGATGTGCGAAAGATCACTCCCAGTGACCAGAGGTATGAACACCCCTCACCACCCCCCACGCAGCAGCTGGTGATGCTCCCCTATTGTCATCCATGCTCTGCCTGATGCTCCCTCCAGCCCACCTTCCCCACCCCCTGCTGGTAACCCTCTGCTAAGCTCCCCAGGCAGCAATGAAGTTCACTTTCACAAAAAAAGCAAAGTCCCTATTCCCTATAAAGTCGAAAAGATGTGCTCTCACAGATCAGGTGCCATCACAAGAGCCACCCCTGCATTTGGAGGCATGCACTCCCTCAAATAGGGCTGCAAGCACTGCCTGTGCACTCAGTGACACACCTGCCCGTATGTTATGCACCTCGAAACTGTCACCTGCACCTCGAAACTGTCACCTCCGCAGTTTGGAACGAATACATCTATAGATAAAACACCCTATCCCTGTTACCTCTGCAGTCAGTATAATGGTCTACCTACACTAGTAGACAGGATGCCCCACCACCACTGCTTCCATAGTTGATGGATGCCTTGACACCTCCATTTTCTCCTTTTATGCTTTTTCCTTCTCTTTTTTCTCCTTTCCCTTTCCTTGTTTTTCACTTTTATTTATTTCTCCTTTTCTTTTTTCCCTCCTTTGTTCTTTTTATTTTTTCCAACTGCATGGTAGGCAGCAACTGCATGCATATTACCAAGCCACACCCATTCCTTTTGGCACCCCACCCAGTAAGTGAGTGTCACTACCTGATTGATCCTGCACCACTTGATCGATGGCAGGCAGTGGCCAACATCTTGTCAGCCCACCCTCAACTACTTTACTTCAATAGCAAAAAGAGACAAGCTCACACATTCCAGTTCAGGAGACAGGCGATGAGTGCCTTAAATAAAATTAAAAAAAAAAAAAAAAAAACACTGCCTTCTAGTCGATTGCGATTCACAATGACCCCTCCTTGGGTTTCCGAGGCAGTATCTCTACGGAAGTAGATTGCCCAATCTTCCTTTGGAGGAGTGACTGGTGGGTTTGAACTGCCAGCCTTCTGGTTAGCAGTCAAATGTCTTAGGCACCAGGTCACCAGAGCTCCCTGTCAAATGAGCAAGCAGAGTAGCATACCCACCCCACCAGCTTGGATATATAAAAACAAAATAAAGCAAAATCATGAGTGAAACCAATATACAATCATCAAATAAAATGCAATAACACTACAGTATCCTGGAGAGAAAAGACAACCTCAGCTCAAACAAAGAAACAAGACAAGGTAGCTCAAACAAATGATCAAAGTACATGGCCAGAAAACTTTCCTAAGCAAGAAATGGTATTGTAACTACCTAATGAGGCCTTCAAAAGAGTGATATTTAGGCCCTTTCTACAGATTAAGAAAGAGATCAGGAAAACACAGACAAAACTCCAGAAGAATTCAGGAAAAAAATACCAGAACAAATTGACAAAATAAATGGAAAACTATAAAGCATACAAAAATACTAAACAGAAATCTAGAAGATTAATACTATAATTCCAGAAATAGATAACATATGCAAGGGTAAAGCTATGGAACTGAATTAAAAATGGAGAAAAAATTGAAGTTGTCAGGGATTTCATATTACTTGGATCCACAGTCAACATCCACAGAAGCAGCAGTTAGGAAATCAGACATGTTATTCCCCTGGGAAAATCTGCTGCACAAGACCTCTTTAAAGGGTTAACAAGCAAAGATGTCACTTTGAATACTAAGGTCAGCCTAACCCAAGCCATGGCACCTTCAATCGGCTCATATGTATGTGAAAGCTGGAAAATGAATAAGAGAGACCAAAGAAGCCTTTGAATTGTTGTGTTTGCCAAGAATACTGAAAATACCAAGGACTGGCAGAAGAATGAACAAATCTGTCCTGGAAGAAGTGCAGCCAGAATGTTCCTTGGAAGTGAGAATGGCCAGACCTTGTCTCACTTATTTTGGTCAGGTTGTCAGGAGAGACTATTCCTTGGAGAAGAATATCATACTTGGTAAAGTAGAAGGTCAGCAAAGGGGGGAAGACCCTCAACAAGACCAACTGACACAGTGGCTGCAATGATGGGCTCAAGCATAGCAAGGATTCTCACAATTCTCACAAACATTGTAGGACTGGGTGATGCTTCATTCTGTTGTACCCAGAGTCCCTATAAGTCAGAGGCAACTTAACAGCACCTAACAAACATATTCCATGAAGGAGCTCTCGTAATACAGTGGTCAAAGCATTCAACTGCTAACCAAATACTCAGTGGTTTGAAACCACCAGCCACTACATGGGAGAAAGATGTGGCAGTTTCTTCTATAGAGATTACAGCCTTGGAAACCCTACTCTGTTCTGCAGGATCTCTATGAGTTGGAATCAAAGCAACGGCAGTAGATTTTCTTTGTTTCTTTCTTTGTTTTCCAAGTATCCCCTAAGTAGATATTTCAGAAATATTCTGCTTTTATGAAATGGAGAATATATCTCAAAATGCCAAGAAGTGTCATTAGAAATCATATGGTAAGTGGATGTATGTTGTTGTTGTTGTTATTTGCCTTGGAGTCGGATCCGAGTCATAGCAACCTCTCCTTGGGTTTCTGAGGCAGTATCACTACAGAAGTAGATTGTCCAACCTTCTTTCCGAGGAGTGGCATTTCATCTCCACACTGCTGACTGCTCAGCATGCAGTGAGATTATTTAACTTGATGTATATAGTCTATTGAGATCTGTTTCTATATGCTATTGTTATTATGGAATAATTTCTCATGTATTTATAATGCAATACCATATTTATTATATATTATATATTATATATGTAATATAATTATAATATTAATGATAATAGCTGATACTTGTTGTGTGCTTATTATGCAGACTTAAGCAACATAATTTGACATGCAGTATGTCTTAACTTCTTAGTGCTACTGTAATAGAAATACCACAAGTGCCTGGCTTTAACTAACAGAATGTTATATTTTAATACCTAAAGATACTGGAAGTTCAGGTTCAGAGCATCTGATCTAGGGGAGGCTCTCTAGGGGAAAATCTTTGTCTCAGTTTCTCTTGTCCTGTTGTTTCTACGTTCCTTGACTGTCTCCAAGTGGCATCTGTCTTTCTCCAACTTGTGCTTACTGGCTTCTGTGCCTAATCTGCTCTTTCTATATCTCAAATATGATTAGGCTTAAAAGAACTCTAACTACTTATAGAGTTGTCCCAATCCATTGATATGTCCTCATTAACAGAGCAAAGAAAACCCTATTCCCGAATAGGATTACATACATATATTTTGTGGTGACACAATTCAATCCTAACACTTTATTAAATTTTCATAGCAATCCTAAAGCATTAATACCATTATTATCACAGTTTTATGAAATAGGAAACTTAGGTTTACAGGTGTTCAAGTCATAGGAATCTCAAAATGTGATTAAAAACTAAATCTATGTGATGATGGATTTTAACAATTGTGTTAGTTAATTCTCTATGCTAGTGTGACAGACAAAATCAAATTTAAAATGCAAATACTTCCTAAATTATCTAACTTGAACAAAAAATTATAAACCTTTAAAGTGAACCACAAAGAAACCTTTTAAAGAAAACTACAGCTTTCAGTTTCTACAAATTAGAATATAGAGATCTAAGATGAAATAATTAATGCTATTGAAGTAGCCTTATTCATGGACACTTAAATATTAGAAACACACAATTACTACTCATTTTAATATATCTGTGCAAATGGACTTTTCGTATTATTTTCCAACAGAAACAGAATGTAAGATTGTACTACATGCCTCAATCTACCAGACTTAACTCAGTAACATATTAATACCAATATTGATATGTTGTTATTGTTATTGTTATTGCTGTCGAGTCATCTCCAACTCATAGCAATCCCTCCATAATACTTTTAAACCAAAAATGCTGTTTCTGCTTAATTATTTTATGTAAATATGTTGAAGCAAATAAATGTGTTTTAATTTTCCTTTTGTTAATTTCTTTTTCATTATTGTGTAAGGCACACAAAATATAGGACTTTTTATTTATATTAGTTGATATTTTGATGGTAACTAATACTATCCTGTAATATTTTACTTTTTTAAATTTTATTATCTAGAAATATTACTGATATTTCATAATTTAACCTAAAATTCAAAACTTTTATAAAGCTAAATAATTTCACCATGATTGCTTTCCTGCTACACTAGAACAATGATGATAAAAAAAGACAACACACTGCTATTATTGACAATAAATATGGAAACAGATATAAGATAGAAGAGAAGGGAATGCCTAGAGCTAAACTATTGAAAGTAGAAATGTTGATAGCTAACATTCTTGGTTCCAGATATGGAAGGACAAACATTTAACATTTAAATATTAAGGATATATCTTGGATAGAGATTATTTTTATTTATATTTGTGTTAGATAGGTATGCTCTGATAACAGAAGTTTTCTTTTTTATCAATGTTCTAAGAAAATTGTATTGTTAGGATGTTTATAATTTATGAAAAGTATTTTTGTTATTGTTATGTGCCATCAAGTCAGACCCTACTCACAGTTATGTCTCCTTGGGTTTCCGAGGCGGTATCACTATGGAAATAGATTGCCCAACCTTCCTTCAGAGGAGTGGCTGGTGGGTGTGAACTGCTAGCCTTCTGGTTAGTAGTCAAGTGCCTTAGGCACTGTGCTACCAGAGCTCCTATGAAAAGTATTAGTCAATATTATTGAAATAAC
>NW_006922442.1:464630-471104 GCF_000298275.1 Orycteropus afer afer
TTAATTTTTTTTTAAATAGTAAACATGGCCCATTACTATTATGTTTATGTTTAAGAAATGAAATTTATATATATATATTTTTTTTTAACAAATATCTAATGTAATAAAAGCCTACTCTGATGAAAAATAAAACTAGAGCCATTATAGAGAGAAAAATATAGCACAAATATAGAAATTATGATCTGGATTCTAAAATTTTAGTGCTTGTTGATATTACAAGTTAATTGCTTATTGTTTGATTTATAAATCTTCACATCATGTTTGTGATGTGCACTATGTATTTATTTATTAAACTGGGGATAATACAGAAAAAAAAAATCTCTACTCTGATTTTGAATATGTGAAACTTTTCAGTATTTCCTTCTTAGTAAACTCTTTTTTCTAAGAAAATGTCATTTGATTGTGATGTTCCTGGGACAGACAATGGGTTTTCCATTGTTAGCAAATGTAGTATGCTGTTATTTTTTTAAAAAATAACATTATATGAAATAGATTCTTAAAACATTCCAATTACTGCCTTCTTCCATGGCTTTTATATGCTTATTTCACAAAATCAGCCATAAAATGAATGAGAATTTTAAAATAAATTAAAAAAATAGTGTTCAGACTCATAAAATATGACTGTGTCTGATGGTTCAATCAAATCTCTCAAGGGAAAAATCAAATATGATAAAAATCAGTATCCAATAATTTAATGTTGCAATCCAAACATTTTATTGTAATTTGATATTGTTACTATACAAACTGTTGTGCTGACATTTTATTAAATTTTATATGGCTGTGAAACTAAACATGAAATAATTCACTTCCCAGTTTGTTTTTCACATCCAAGGTCATTTAAGCCTCTGTGCTATACTAGAAAGAATGTAGTTGTAATGTTTCTGTAGAAAATAAATTTTACAAAATAAATCTCATAGTACAACCAGTTAATTATTTTATTAAATGTCTCGTCACTTATTTTGTTTCGAAATTGTATCTGATCCTCATGTTACTCAACTGTTACCATTATGTATTTCCAAATTTCTCCATTAATCCTAAAAGAGACTTAATGTACTTTATCAACTAGTTTCCCCTCTGCTTCCTTCCTGCCTGCCCCTGATAACCACTAATAAACTTGCTCTTTGTATTGGTGTTGTTGTTGTTGTTGTTGTTGTTATGTGCCGTCCAGTAGGCCCCAACTCATAGTGACCCCTCCTTGGGTTTCTGAGGCAGTATCATGACGGAAGTTGTTGTTAGGTGCTGTGAAATTGGCTCCAACTCACAGTGACCCTAGGTACAACAGAAAGACATGCTCCCCAGTCCTGCACCATCTTCACAATCCTTGTTACGATTGAGCCTATCTTTGTAGCCACTATGTTAATCCAAATCGTCGAGAGTCTTTCCCTATTTTGCTGAACCTCTTCTATACCAAGCATGAGATCCTCGGACGACAGCCTCTTTGTCTACGTATAGGTCCCTTTTGAGAACTATTAGGTGTTCTGGAATTCCCATTCTTCTCAATGCTATCCATAATTTATTATGATAAAATGTTTTCTCATAATCAATAAAACACAGGTAAATATGTTTCTGGCATTCCTTATTTTCAGCTAAGATTCATCTGACATCAGTAACGATATTACTCATTTCACATCCTTGTCTGAATCCAGCTTGCATTTCTGGAAGTTCCCTGTCAATATACTGCTGCAACCATTTTTGAAATAGCTTCAGCAAGATTTTACTTGTGTGTGATGTTAATGATATTGTTTGGTAATTTTCACATTATGTTGGATCACCTTTCTTTGGAATGGGCACAAATATCTATCTTTTCCAGTCCATTGGTCAGTAACTGTCTTCCAAATTTCTTGGCATAAACGACTAAGCATCTCCAACACTGCATCCATTTGTTGAAACAGCTCAATGAGTACTCTGTCAACTCCTAGAGCCTTGTTTTTCGTCGTTCCCTTCAGTGGAGCTTGGACTTCTTTCTTCAATACCATTGGTTTTTGATCATATGTTACTTCCTGAAATAGTTGAACATTGACATATTCTTTTCAGTACATTGACTCTGTGTACTCCTTCCATCTTCTTTAGATGCTTCTTGCATCATTCAATATTTTGCCCATTGAATCCTTTAATACTACATTATGAGGATTTAATTTTCTTCTTCAGTTCTTTCAGCTTGAGAAATGCCAGGCATGTTCTTCCCTTTTTGGTTTTCTATCTCCAGGTCTTTGCAAATTCCATTATAATGTTTTACTTTTACTTCTTGAGCTGTCATTTGAAATATTCTGTTTAGCTCTTTTTTTTTTTTTTTTTTTTTTTTCATTTCTTCCATTAGTTTTAGATACTCTCATTTCAAGAGCAAGTTTTAGACTCTCTTCTCACATCCATTTTGGTCTTTTCTTCCTTTCGTGTCTTTTAATGGCTTTTTGCTTTCTTCATGTATGATGTTCTTGATGCCATCTCACAACTTGTCTGGTCTTTGATCATTCATGTCCAAGGCATCAAGTCTACTCTTCAGATCTCTAAATTCAGGTGGAATATAATCACGGTCATAATTTGGGCCTTCTGGACTTGTTTTAAGCATATGAACAATTGATGATCCATTCCATATTCTGCTCCTGGGCTGTGTTTTGACCGAAGATACTGACCTTCTTCATCGCCTCTTTCAACAGATGTAGTTGATACAATTCTTGTGTATTCCATCTGTCCAGTCCACATGTGTAGCCACTATTTAGGTTTTTGGAAAAAAAAAGAAAAAAAAAAAGGTATTTGCAATGAGTAAGTTGTTGGTCTTGCAAAATTCTATCATGATATCTTCAGTGTCATTTCTATCACTGAAGTCACATTTCTGCACTATGATGCTTCTTTATTTTTCCAATATTCACATTCTAATCACTGGTAATAACAAATACATCTTGATTGCATGTTTGGTCATTTTCAGACTGCAGAAATTGGTAAAAGTGTTCAATTTCCTCTTCTTTGGCTTTACTGGTTGGTGTGTAAATTTCAATAATAATGGTATTAACTGGTTTTCTTTGTGAGCATATGGATATTACCTTATCACTGTTAGCTTTGTACTTCAGGATAAATCATGAACCTTTGTTTTTTTGTTTTTTTTTTTTTAATGACAAATGCAATGCCATTCCTCTTCATTTTGTCATTCCATCATAGTAGACTATATGATTGTCTGATTCAAAATGGCCAATATCACTCCATTTCAGCTCACTGATGCCTAGGACATCAATCTTGAAGCAGTCCATTTCATTTTTTTTACAACATCCAGTTTTTTCTAGATTCATACTTTGTACACCTCACATTCTGATTATTAAAGGATGTTTCCTCACATTTTGAGTCTTGCCCCATCAGCAAATGAAGATCCTGAAAGCTTTTCTTCATCCACATCATTAATGCTGACTCGACTTTGGAGAGGCAGCTCTTCCCTAATTGTATTATGAATGCCTTCCAACCTGAGGGGATCACCTCTTGGCACTATGTCAGACAATGTTTCATAGCTATACATAAAGTTTTCCAGTAACATATCAGACAGCATTTCTCTGCTATTCATGAGATTTTCAGTGGCCAATTTTTTTAGAAGTGTATGGCCCTGTCCTTCTTCTCCATCTTAGTCGGGAGGCTCTGCTGAAACCTGTCCATCATGGGTGAGCCTAGTGGTATTTGAAATACCAGTGACATATCTTCCAGCCTCATACCAACACGTAAACCAGCACAATATGACAAAGTGACAGAAAAGTGATGGTTGGTCTTTATATACTTCCCTATTCTGGATATTTTATATGTTGCTGTTGTTGTTGTTGTGTGCCATCAGGTCGGCCCTAACTCATAGTGACCCCTCCTTGGGTTTCCGAGGCAGTATCACTACAGAAGTAGGATTGCCCAACCTTCCTTCCGAGGAGTGAAGTGGGATCATACATATACCACTTTTATGAAATATCTAGAAAGGCAAGTATGATAGTTGGAGCTGTGTGTCAACTTGGCTGGACCCCAGTTCTGTGTGCTGTGTGGTTGTTCCCATGATGAGATCGGATGACTGTTCTGAGTGGCCAATCTGCCAAGGGTAGTTTCCCTAGGAGTGTGGCCTGCTTCCAGGATATCCAGGGACATCCTGGGAAGAGAGACATTCTTCTGTGGATCAGGACTCTGGTGTGCTGCCCACAACCTTCCGTGAGTAAGCAGCCCACTGCTCGGCCTGGAGATCTTGGATTCGTCTTTCGTTGGAGTCAACAGCCAGTGTACTGTCTGCCAGCCTTGAGTTTCTCGGCCTCCTGCGGTTGTGGAAGCTAAGGCTGCCTCCAGCCCAACACTTCCTCCAGGGACTTTGGACTTGCCAGCTTCTATATGTTTGTGAGCCATTTTCCTAAGATAAATTTCTCAATCTCTCTCTCTCTCTCTCTCTCTCTCTCTCTCTATATATATATATATATAAGCTTTGCTGGTTTTTGTTTCTCTAGAGAACCCAGTCTAACACAGCAAGTGTATAAAGATCCAAGTTTATTAGTGATTAAGTTTAATATATACCTGTATAGATAAAGTAATAGCTTGAAAATATAAATATATACATATATATATAGATAGATAGACAGACAGACAGACTGAGATAGATACATTTCCTTTTCAGATGATAGCCCCTGTAACCATTGAGTTCATTTGGACTCATAAGGATCCTTTGGGATAGAGTAGAGCAGTCCCATAGTGTTTCCAATGTTGTAATATTTACAGAAGTAGAATGTTACATCTTTCTCCAACTGAGAGGGTGGAGGGTTCAAACTTCTGACAATGTGATTAGTAACCTAACACTAAACCACTGTGCCACCAGGGTTCCTCACTACATCTCTTAACATCTAACTTCACAAAGATGACAATATAAAATTATCCTCGAAGATAAAGGATAATTATTAATAATTCACAATCTACAATTACACTCTTCATTTTCATTATTAAAATTATAATTTACATTCAAGTGACTGGATTTTTGGTAATCTGAAATAAGGAATAATATCTCACCAGATTATGTAGATGTGATAATCTAAATTAAAACTCTACATTCTTGTGGGGAGGGGTGGGAAATCATCCATATCTGCTTTTTCAAACTACAATATATATTATTGTGTTTGATTGTTTGTGTTTGTATAATATACCACCAAGCATGTTAACTATTCCTACAGATATACTAGAAAAACCTCTGTTGGTTGAGAAAAGTTGTTTATGAAACTTACTTCACTAAGGGAAAATACTACCTTGAAGTCTTGGTAGTTTCTCAAAAGGAGCAAGTTAGGAAAAAGTCTTTGTAGGATTTTAAGATCTGGGTACAACTGCTTATGGGAGGTTTTTTAAGGAAGACTTAAGGAAAAGTTAATACAATATTTTAAGAATGCTAAACACAGTAAGGTAATCATGATAAGAGAACTGTTTGTCAAGATGAGCAAACTTTTGCATGGGTAAAGGTATTTGCAAGAATTTTGTGATGCAAACTAAAGTTATTTATTGATTTTTAGTCTTATCTGAGGAGCTCTGGCTGCAAAGTGGTTAAGGCATTGACTTGCTAACCAAAAGGTCAGTGGTTCAAATCCACCAGCTTCTCCACAGAAGAAAAATGAGGCAGTCTGCTTCCATAAAGATTTATGTCCTTGGAAATCCAAAGGAGGTTGCTCTGAGCTAGAAGCAACTCAATGGAAGTGAGTTCGTTTTTTTTTTTTTCCTTTTTGTTTTTTTGAGTTCCATTTTAATGGGCAAGAATTTCCTGGGAACAGTTAAAATGTTCTCAGGCCTCAGTCAGTGCAATTAAATTATGATAATGAAGGTGGTCTCAGTACTCACAATTTTGCCCAGTGAAATCTCCAGATCTCCAGATGTATTTTCTCCGCAAAGGTTAAGTTCTATTAGGCATTGCTATTGGAAACAATGCCTATAAAATAATGAAGAAAAGCTTGTCACTAGGATCCCAAATGGTGCAGAAACTCTGGTTCAAGAACAAAATCTAAGATCATTAGATATTTAAAAAAAAAAAAAAATTACCTCCATTATTTTTCCAACATTGCACATTTTTATGGAAGCAGACTGCCTTATCTTTCTTCTGTGGAGCAGCTTGTGGGTTTGCACCACTGACTTTTTGGTTTAGCAGCCAAATTGAAAAAGTTATACTCTCATATCACAGCCTCTTGAAGGAAATTATGATCTTTAAATAATATTCAAATTAAGGTGTCTTTTCTTTAGAAATTATTCTTTTTTGGTCATTCAGTAATGGAAAACCGTTGATGATGCACATGCCTACTGATGAATCTCTTTCAGGTCTATTATATGTGTGCTTTTTGCCTTCTTACCAAAAAAAAAAAAAAAAAAAAAAAAAACTGCCATCAAGTCATTTCTGACTCATGCCAATCCTATAAGACAGAGTAGAACTCCTTGACAAAGATTTCAAGTCTGTAACTTTACAGAAGCAGACTGCCTCATCTTTCTCTCAACTTTTGCTTTCCT
>NW_006922442.1:471414-477417 GCF_000298275.1 Orycteropus afer afer
TGGGAGCTCTGGTAGCATAGTGCCTAAGGCACTTGACTGCTCACCAGAAGGCTGGTGGTTCAAACCCACCAGCCACTCCTCGGAAGGAAGGTTGGGCAACCCTACTTCCGTAGTGATACTGCCTTGGAAACCCAAGGAGGGGTCGCTATGAGTCAGGACCGACTCGACGGCAAACAACAACAACAACAACATTTGATGATTAATTTCATAGCTATAATATGATAATTCAATCCTTTAGTGAAATTATAGTTTTGAAGAGTGAAAATACCTTCCTTCAGTGATTTGCTCCAATTTAATTAGCCCTTATCAGAGATCAACTTTCTCTAACTTTCAACAGTATTTTACCAAGTAACTTCCTTCTTAACACATTCTTTCCTATTAGTTTCCAGGATGCTATATATCTGGAGTTTTTCGACTTTATTATGGGTTCCTACTTTTAGGTTTTCTTTTTTGTTCCTCTCTTTCATTAGACTTCCATTTGTTAGGGGATTTCTAGGCTTATATTGAACATTTTTCTCATCTGTATTTTCAATACTTAATTAATCCCGTTCATTTATTGTGAATTTCCCCCTTCTAAACCAAAACCAAACCAAATCCATTGTCATTGAGTTGAATCCAACTCACAACATTTTAGAATTGAGTAGAACTACCTACCCCATAGGAGCTCTGGTAGCACAGTGCCTAAAGCACTTGATTGCTAACCAGAAGGCTGGCGGTTCAAACCCACCAGCCACTCCTTGGAAGGAAGATTGGGCAATCTACTTCCATAGTGATACTGCCTCAGAATCCCAAGGAGAGGTCACTATGAGTCGGGGCCGACTAGACGACAAAGAACAACACCTACCCCATAGGGTTTCCAAGACTATAAATCTTTAAGGAAGCAGACTGCTTCATCTTGCTCAAATGGAGCAGCTTGTGGATTCAAACTTCCTACCTTTTGGTCAGCAATTGGATACTTTACCCACTATGCCAGCAAAATTCCTCCTAATTCTAAAACCAATCATTAATTGCCAGCTTGCTATGTTTCAGTGATTGAGTAAACTATCAGAGACTATAGCCTAGCCTCAAAGATTTCAAATTCTAGTAGAGATTAAGACAATAAATAACATGTAAGTGATTAAATGGTTAATCACTTAACCTATTCAAGGCATAAATTACATAGAAGTACAGAGGAAAAACACAATATTATGTTTAATCACTCTTTCTACTTAAGTTTTCATGTCCTTTTATTCAATTTTAACAATCTAAATGCAAATACTATATATTTTCTCACTGCATTTACAGTTGAATAGTGCATGTTATTGCTTTTGCATTCATATTCCCTTTTTTTTTTTGCACATTATAATCATGAACATGGTCTTCTGGACCATCTTCCCACTAAGTCATAAGGTTGATGTTTTTACCCTCTGAGAGTAGTACTTACACCTGTGATTGGCACATAGATTTAGTAAAATATCTCCCGTCTTTTGTTCCTTTATTCTCTCAGTATTGTAAACTGAAAAGTATAACTACTTATTTTCCAAAATCTCTGAATCAAAGGAAAAGATAACACAGATTTAAAAATATATTCATAAATAAAATATTAGAATTTCATTTAATTTGAAAACTGTAGAAATAAAAGACAAGCTTATTGGGGCCAACATACTTAGAAAATAAAGTAGATTTTCACAAAAGTTGCAGGAGATTGGTATACTAACAAAAAGTTTTTAGAATTTGGTTTTCAACAAACCATAAATAAAATGTGAAATATGGTATAGAATAGATATAATAAGTCAAGTAACTTGAAATTTAGCTGCAATATTACCACTAACTAAATTTGTAGTCTTGGAAATGTATTTATTTAATGACTCTTTCTTTGCATATAAAATTAAGATCTGAACTACATAAGGTTTTTATTATCATCAAGAATGTTAGAAATTTTTGTTTAAGTAACATTACACACACACACACTTGATTTTTACCTTATATTCTTCTATGTTGTTGTTGTTATGTGCCATCGAATCGGACCCAACTAATAGAGACCCTTCCTTGGGTTTCAGAGGCAGTATCACTACAGAAGTAGATTGCCCAACCTTCCTTCCGAGGAGTGTCTTGTGGGTTTGAACTACCTACCTTCTGGTTAGCAGTCAAGTGCCTTAGGCACTACGCTACCACAGCTCCTATAATTATACAAAATATAGCAGCCACTAACCACTTATGCTCTTTAAATTTAATTTAATTTAAATTAAATTTTAAATTTTGTTTCCCAATAATAATAACCACACTTCAAATTTCCAATTTTGACATGTGGCTGGTGGCTACTGTTTGGGACATTGTAGATATAGAGCATTTTGTTTATCATTGCAGAAAATCCTATTACACAACTCTGTTCTTGAATAGTTTGACTTGTAAGTTTAAATATAATAGAAAAAGTTGGCAAGTACTTTAAAATAAAATAGAATCTATTGTTGTTGTTATGTGCCATCAAGTCAGACTCCACTCATAGCGACCCTTCCTTGGGTTGCCAAAGCAGAATCACTATGGAAGTAGATTGCCCAACCTTCCTTCTGAGGAGTGGCCGGTGGGTTTGAACCACCAGCCTTCTGGCTAGCAGTCAAATGCCTTAGGCACTATGCTACCAGAGCTCCCGTAGAATCTATTAGTACATTACTAATACTAATCATTTATCACTTAATTTGTAGTTATATTTATATGCATATTACAGTCAGATTTTCAAAATTTACATTATTTGCTATACATCAGAATTACATAGAACTGTTTCTCATTATGTGAGTCCATAGATGACAACAGGTCCTACACAAATGTTGGTGTTGTTATGTGTACCCATTAAAAAAAAAAAAAGAAAAGAAAACTTTTACAGAGGTGAAAATGTACACATCAAGACTTTCACCAACATAAGAAGTTCTGCATTTACAGCTCAGACACATTGATGACATTTTTCATGTTGTGTCCCCATTACTGCTATCCTTTTCCTAAATATTCCACCACCACCACTAGCATAAACTCAGTGCTCAGCAAGAAAAGCTTTCCTTTTTCGCTTTCTTCTTATCCCAGTAAGCCCTCTATAATAATCTTTCATTTCTATGTACATATATATATATATATATATATATATATATATATATATATATTTTTTTTTAGCCTATCTTGGCATTTTCTTTCCCTTCCCTTCGCATTCTTGGTAACGAAGAAAGGAACTTTCTTTCCATGTATGAGCCTTTCCTTTGCCCTTTACAATAGTAGACTAATACAATATTTGTCCTGTGATTGACTTATTTCACTCAGCATAATGTCCTCCAAGTTCATCCATGTTTTGCAGATTCTACATTTTTCTTCAGGGTTGCATAGTATTCCATTGTGTGTATGTGCCACAGTTTGTTTATCCATTCCTCAGTTGATGAACACTTAGGATGTTTCCATCTATTTTGAATAGTGCTGCAATGAGCATAGGTGTGCATGTATCTGTGTGTGTCCTGCCTCTCACTACTTTAGAATGTATAGCTCGTAATGGGATTGCTGGATCAAATGGTATTTCTATTTCCAAATTTTTAACGAATCACCATACCAATTTAGAAAGTGGTTTTATCATTTTACAGTCCCACCAGCAATGTATGAGAGCCCCAATCTCTCCACGTTCTTGCCAGCATTTGTTATTTTCTGTCTTGTTGAACTTTGCTATTAATGCTGGGATGAGATGGTATCTCATAGTTGTTTTGATTTGTATCTTTCTAATGGCTAATGGTTGTGAACATTTCTTCATGTGTTTGTTGGCCACTTGAATATATTCTTTAGTTAAGTGCCTGTTCATGTCTTCTGTTCATTTTTTACATGGTTTGTTTGTCTTTTTGATGTTGTGGTATCAGTTTTCCTATAAATTTTAGAGATTAATCCTTTGTCCAATATGTCATTGGAAAATATTGTTTCCAATTCCCTAGGTTCTCTTTCTACTGCTTTGGAGAAGTCTTTTGATACACACAAAAATTTAATTTTTAGAAGGTCCCATTCATCTCGTTTGTATTCTGCTGTTCATGCATCTTGGCTTATGCCTGATAGTCCATTTAAGCCATGAATTAGGGCCCCTAACTCTGCCCCTATTTTTTCTTTGATGAATTTTATAATTTAAGGTTTCACATTTAAGTCTTTGATCCATCTGGAGTTACTTTTTGTGCATGGTGTGAGGTACGGATCTTGTTTCATTTTTCTGCAAATGGATATCCAGTTTTACCAGCACCATTTGTGAAAGAAATTCTCTTCCCCATGTAATGGATTTCAGCCCTTTGTCAACAATCAGCTGACCATAGGTTGATAAATTTCTGAGTTCTCAATTCTGTTCTACTGGTCTATGTGTCTGTCGTTCTACCAATACCAGGCTATTTTGAAAACAGTGGCCGCATAGTAGGTTTTGAGATATGGGAGTATGAGACCCCATACCTTTTTCTTCTTCTTCAGTAACACTTTGTTTATCCAAGGTCTCTTTCCTTTCCATATAAAATTGATAGTTGGTTTTTCCATGTCTTTTAAGAATGTTGATGGAATCTGGATTGGGCTTGATTGAATGTATAGATTGTGTTGGGTAGTATTGGTATTTTCATAATGTTCTATCTTCCTGTCCATGAGCATGGTAAGTTCTTCCATTTATGTAGATATCTTACAGTTTCTTGAAGTAGTGTTTTTGTAGTTTTCTTTGTTTAGGTCTTTTGCATCTCTGGTAAGATTTATTCCAAAGTATTTTATCTTTATGGTAGCTATTATAAATGGTATTAATTTCCTTATTTCCTTTCCAGAGAACTCTTTGTTGATATAGAGGAATCCAGCTGAGTTTTTTAGGTTGATGTTGTATCCTGACACTATGATAAATCTTTCAATAAGTTCCAGTAGTTTTCTTGCTGAATCTCTTGGGTTTTCTATGTGTGGGATCATATCATCTCCAAACAGGCATAGTTTTAATGCTTCCTTACCAATTTGGGTGTTTTTGATTTCCCTTATTGCCATGGCTAGGAGTTCCAATACAATGTTGAATAGAAGTGGAGATAGAGGGCATCATTTTCTGGTTCCTATTCGCAAAGGGAATTGCTTGAGTCTCTCTCCATTAAGAGTAACATTGCCTGTTGGTTTTGCATATATGTCCTTTATTAAGTTAAGGAATTTCCCTTCTATTTCTACTTTTCTGAGAGTTTTTATCAGGAAGGGATGTTGGATTTTATCAAATGCCTTTTCTGCATCTATTGATATGATCATGTGATTATTTCCTTTTATTTTATTTATGTGATGGATTACATTGATTGTTTATCTAACATTAAACAATGCTTGCATACCTGGTTATGATGGTATGCAGTGGTTATGATGTATTATTTTTTTAATATGTTGTTGGATTCTCTTGAATTTATTGAAGATTGTGCATCTATATTCATGAGTGATATTTGTTTGGCATTTACCTTTGTAGTGGTGTCTTTGCTTAGTTTTAGTATCAGAGTTATGCTTGCTTCATGTAGCAAATTCAGGAGGATTCCAACCTTTTCTATGTTCTGGAATAGTTTGAGTAGGATTAGTTTCAGCTCTTTTCTGAATGAGTGGTGGAATTCTCCAGTGACACCATCCAGGCCAGAATTTTTTATGACATGTTAAATTTCTTCTTTTGTTATGTGTCTGTTCAAATTTTCTAGCTCACTCTGTTAGTTTAGGTAAACAGTGTGTTTCTATAAATTTAGCCATTTCTTCTAGGTTTTCCAATTTGATGTAGTACAGTTCTTCATAGTATCCAGATATATTTTTTACATTGGTTGGTTCTGTTGTGATGTCACCCTTTTATTTATTTTTTTTTTTAAATGTAATTTAGGTGAATATTTGCAGACCAAATTCACTTTCCATATAGCAGTTTACATATACTTTGTCTCATGACATTGACTACAGTTTACCACAATGCAACAGCTCCCCTCCCACTTCCTCCCCATAGGTACCTCTTCCCAGTGTCCATCCCTCCATGGACTCCTGCCCCCTGAGCTG
>NW_006922442.1:480390-483479 GCF_000298275.1 Orycteropus afer afer
AATTCTGCTAGTTGGGGTTTAGTCCACTTCTATATCCTTCCCTTCAAGGCTCAGGGGTCCAGGATTATCTTCTGTGTTAATTGGTTTCCGTTTTCTTTGTTGAAGAGGGTTTGTGCAGTCTTTCTGCCTAGTCCGCCATCTTGCCAGAACTCTAAACAGGTCTCCCCCATTTTATTTCTTATTTGTATTATTAGCATTATCTTCTTTTCCTTTGTTAAGTTTGCCAGTGGTTTCTAGGTTTTATTAATCTTTTAAAAGAACCATCTTCTAGTCTTGTTGATTTTTTCTATTGTCTTTCTGTTTGTATTTCATTTATTTCTGCTCTAATCCTTATAATTTCTTTTCTTCTGGTGACTGTAGGCTTTTTTTTTTTTTTTTGCTGTTCCTGTTCTAATTGCTGGAGTTGTTGGGTTAAGGTGTTGATTTTGGCTCTTTCTTCTTTTTTGGTGTGTGCATTTATTGCTATAAATTGCCCTCTAATCACTGTTTTGGCTGTGTCCCAATGATTTGTGTATGTTATGTTTCTTTTCATTCTCATTTGATTCAAAGACTTTTTTAAGTTCCTTTTTTTTATTTCTTCTATTACCCAGTCATTTTTCAGGAGGATGTTATTCAGTCTCCATATGTTTGCTCTTTAAGTATTGGTCTTCCTATTGTTGATTTCTAATTTTATAGCATTGTGATTGAGAAGATGATTTGCAGTATTTCAGGGTTTTTAAGTTGATTGAGGCTTGATTTGTGGCCTAATATATGATATGTCCTGAGAGCTCTGGTAGCATAGTGCCTAAGGCACTTGACTGCTAACCAGAAAGCTGGTGGTTCAAATCCATCAGCCACTCCTCGAAGGAAGATGGGGCAATCTACTTCTGTAGTGGTACTGCCTCGGAAACCCAAGGAGGGGTCACTATGAGTCAGATCTGACTTGATGGCTTTTAACAACAAGAACAACATATGATATATCCTGGAGAATGTTTCATGTGTGCTTGAAAAGAATGCATATTTTTCTGTGTTTGGGTTAAGTGCTCTGTAGATATGTATAAGGTCAAGTGGGTTTAATTTCCTGCATATTTTTTGAGTTTCATTCCAGTACTGAAAAAGACAGATTATAGAAGAAAGATAATGAGAACAAAAGGTGGGGGAAAAGCCACAATATCTGGGAAGGGAATATTGAGAGAAAAAAGCATGAGTGAAAAAATTGTAAAGAAATATGGGAAAACTGCAAAAGGAAAAGCTGGGTATGGAAAGAACAAAAAAGGAAAAATAGTGGGAACCAGGAAAAAGGAAGAGAAAAAAAAAAAAAAACAGGAAGCAGGGATGGGAAGGAGGGGAAAAAAAAGGAAGAAGATAAAAAGAATAATTTTAAACCAAACCAGCAAAAAGAAAATGGTGAGGGGTGAACACAGCACCCAGGCTTTGTGGCTTTGTCACAGCACAGACCAGGATAGAATTCCTGCTGGTCAAGAAGGTGGGTGGAGATACGGGATGGCCACACTGCTGTTCACCAAGAGGTTGTGGGAATAAAAATAACAAGGGAAATATCCCATCTTTCTAATTGTCAGCCTTCAGTGCGGTTCTCCATGCTGTTCTTGGCAAGTGTAGCTTATTTTCAGGTTACTGTCCAAGTAAGAACACTACTTGCATCATTCAAAATAGCCTCAGTCACTGCTTGCTAATATTCAAAATGGTTACACCCTAATTACAGCTGCTGGAAATCCACAAATCTATTTGTCTCTTTCGTGTTTTCCTTTCTGGTTGTCACACACCAGTATAATCCCTGCCCATGCAGTTCCTGGTTACCAGAGAGGATTTTTAGATTGGTACTGGGAAATATTCAAAATTGTTGTGCCCTCAGGGCAGACAGCAATCTGCAGCTCTGTATGTCTCCATTCTTACTGTTTCATTCAGGTTCTTCTACTAATTGGTATTTAATCCACTTATTTACCCTTCCTTCAAAGCTCAGTATTCCAGGATCATCTTCTGTATCAGTTTTAATTGGTTTCTCATTGCTTTGTGGCAGAGGGTCTGGGTAGCTTCTCTGCCTATTCCACCATCTTACCAGATCTCCTACATGTGTATATTTTAACCCACTCTGTAATGACTCCTAATTTTATTCATAATTTCTCTTATTCTCAGATCAGAAGAACCCTCTAGACACTAACAACAAAAAATAAGTGAAAAGTACTTCTGAATTTTAGGACATTAGTAAGTTTCCTGTAAATGTCCTTGAATATTTCCATCCTGAATAGGTGTTTTATGGTTTCAAACTGAAGTTATAACTGGTGGTTAAAATTCAGAAGTACTTTTCACTTATTTTTTGTTGTTAGTGTCTAGAGGGTTCTGATAGGACAAAAGAGAAATTACGAATTTTATTTCATTTTAATTAAATTTAAATAGCCATGGGTGGTTATTGGATACCATTGTACAATGCAGTTGTAGAAGAACATTAAACAAAAACCAAGAAGTACATATCAAATAATTAATTTAGTATTACCTTCTGGTCTTTAATAACATTAAAAATGAATATATTTTTTGAAAAGACAAAATATTACATGCTTGTTCTATTTCTTAAGCATGTATTTTCAGTTTAAGCCATTCTATAATTGCCTAAAAACAAATAGAAATGTATAATAGTAGCAGTATTTTTTTTGTTGTTTATTTTTAGAAAATGATGATAGATGTCACTGGTATTTAACACTGGTGTACGTATATATGTTGGCACATTTCCACCTTCATATGATTTATCGTTTTAGGAATTGCTTACTCACTATACTTTTCATTCATTTTGTGAGTTTTATCCAAACATAGTTTTGCAAAGAGAAAACTGTACAAAAAGTGTTAATTATCAATAGGGATATGTGTGGGAGTCCTTGGGTGATACAAATGGTTAACATTCTGAGCTGCTAACTAAAAAGTTGGTGCTTAGTGTCCACTCAGAATTGCCTCAAAAGAAAGGCCTAGTTGTCTACTTTGGAAAACAGTTAGGCATTAAAAACTCTATGCAATACAATTCTACTCTATCAGCATGAAGGTCACCATGAATCAGAATCAACTCAACAGCAACTAAAAAAAAAAAAAAAAAAAATGTTTAG
>NW_006922442.1:483579-497275 GCF_000298275.1 Orycteropus afer afer
TTAAAAACTCTATGCAATACAATTCTACTCTATCAGCATGAAGGTCACCATGAATCAGAATCAACCCAAAAGCACTAAAAAAAAAAAAAAAATGCAGTGTTTAGTTCAACTAAGATAAAAAATACTTTTAATTCCCCCAAAACCATTCTTTAATTCTCCTAAAGCATCCTGATCAGAGGCTGAGTCTGAAAAAATTTCAAGGACTTACTTTAAATGTCTGGCACAAATACTGGTAGATACTCGATAATGTGTTCAACAATGTAGATTTCCTTAACCTCCTCCGTTCTTTCTTTATTTTCCAGTATCTAGCAAAATTTAAATTATGTAATACAGGTTATATGTTTACAAAGAAAATTATTGACACAAACAAAATTAAATGAATATTATAGAAATTGTGTTAGAATGAAAGGTTACAAAAGTGTATGTGTGCATGTGTGTGTGTGTGTATTGAATTCATCTTGGTTAGACATGATTCCTTTAGTTCGGCCTGATAAAATAAAATATATCTTATGTGTCCTATGAAAAAGTAAGGTCCATTTATTGCAAAAATAGTCTTTCCTGTAGTAGAATTTAGTCCTACAAATAGTGGAGGATAGCAAGAACCTCCAGTGCCAAATATTTACAACAGGATATCAAAAATTTGTAAAATAATGAATGTAAGCTGCCAAACAGGTTTTCTTTTATATGAACAGTGATAGAACAAGGCAGATTATATAAATCATTTAGTGAGGAATAAATTTGAGTCAAGTCAAGAAAAGAAATATTCAAAACCATTAAATAAATTCACTTTACTATATTTTAGTGAATTTTAAACTTTTTTCTTACAAAACACAGTTCCTAAATGTAAGACAACTTAAAATCACATTATTTTGAGCTTGTAGCTCTTTAATGATGACTTATTAAGGTAGTTATCTAAACTCACTGAAGACAGCCCTGGTTTAGATAGAAGAGGTCAACTTGAAATGGCAATTTTCTTTTTCATCTATCAATGCCATATGTTGTAAGCATTCCTGAGTGACATTTAAACCTAGCTCAGTCATCTAAACAACAAAAGTTATGCACGTTCTTCTTGGTTAGTAAATATTTCATTTTATAGAAAGAAAAACAAAAGCCAATTTCATAATGCATTAGATCTCTAAGAACTGGTATTAATCTTCTTATTTTAAGAGTATTTAATGCACCATTTCATTATAAAATTCTCATGCTTACATATATTTGGAGAATGCAAGAAAGATTAATATTTGATACTGACATTGATTTTC
Source organism: Orycteropus afer afer (assembly GCF_000298275.1). Lineage (NCBI taxonomy): Eukaryota > Metazoa > Chordata > Mammalia > Tubulidentata > Orycteropodidae > Orycteropus > Orycteropus afer. Next base: position 484,842 of record NW_006922442.1, read on the forward strand.
AGGTGGGTGCTAACACACAGTTTTTTTTTTTTTTTAATTGCAGGGATAAGAATAATTTTTCCTTTTACTTTGCATGTACATTTGTGGTAAACTCAAGAATTCATAAGTTACTGATGGAGAATTAATGATATGTCTTCTTTTTTGAATCATCAAATTTTATTTTTTCCTAATTATTAATTTGCCTTTGTCTTTTTTTTAACTTAATTAACAGTGTATGGGGCCATCCCCTCTTCTGCACAGCTGTTCTTGGTAATGTTGTTGCTGTTAAATGCCATTGAATTGGTTCCAACTCATAGCAACCCCATGGACAGCAGAAGGGAATGTTGCCTAGTCCTGCACCATCTTCCAGTCATTGCTATGTTTAGGCATATTGTTGCAGCAACATGTCAAGCAATCTTGCTGAGGATGTTCTTTTTCACTGACCCACTACTTTACGAAGCATGAAATCCTTCTTCAGTGACTAATTCTCCTGAAAACAGGTCCAAAGTACATATGACAAAGTCTCACCATCCTAATTTCTAAGAAGCATTCTGTCTATATTTCTTCCAAGACAGATTTGTTCATTCTCTGGCAATCCAGAGTGTATTTGATATTTTTTATCAACATCATAGTCAAAGGCATCAATTCTTCCTTGGGATCCCTCATTTATTTTCCAACTTGTTCATACACATGAGACGATTGAAAATACCATTGCTTGGGTCAGGCATGCTTTAGTCTTCATAGTATCATCTTTGCTTTTTTAATTCTTTAAACAGAAAAGATAGTCTTTGCCAAAAATAATACTGGAAAACTGGGTGATTGTATAAAAGAAATAAACCATGATCCTAACTTACATCATACAGAAAAATTGACTTTAAATGAAGTATGTTTACATAGAGCTAAAATATTAAACTTTTTTGGAAAAAAAATATTAAAATAACACCATTATGTTATGTAAAGGAAAGATTTATCCACAAAAATCAAAAAGTATGAACCATGAAACAAAAACAAATTAATAAACAGATTCCATTAAAATTAATAAATTGTTAAGAACACAATAAGAAAACAAATAAGCAAACAATGGACCCAAAGAAAGTATTTGTTAAACGTATAAAAAGAAATCTTTATTAAAAAAACACTTGTAAATAGATACCTCACTGTGATGGTTTTGTTTGTATGTCAACTTGCCTAGGCCTGACTGAGTGTGGGCAGCTGGATGTAGTGTTCCCCATAATGAGACTAGTAATCAACTACATGGTGGAATCTACTGGGAGCAGCTGAGTAGCTGTCTTTGGGTATGTGGTCTGCTTCCTGCATATAAGGAGAAGACTTTGGGTAGCCGTGTCTTTGTTGAGCAGCCTGTCATGCTCTGCTGACCTTGGGACTTAAAATGGACTTACGTTAATGGCCTGCCATGTGGTTTGGTAACATCAGGACTGTGCCTTTTTACTTGTCAACCTTGGGGATTCTCAGCCTCAGCAGCTGTCTCAGTGAAGAAATACCTCTAGCTCCAGTGGGCCAGGAGCAGGAGGCACAGCTGGACCCTAAGGTTGAGGGACTTTCATCCAGCCCCTAGAGCCTGGCACTTTGAACTTGGACTTACAGTCTGCAAATAGTAAAAATAGACTCCTGTTAGTTATGCCCATCCCATTTGTGGTATATATTCTTGTCAGTGCAGCACTAGGTAACTAGAACACTTACCAAAAAAAAAAAAAAAAAGTTTGTAAATGACCAATAAAAGCATGAAATTATTCTCAGTGTCACTGTTCACCACAAAATTGTGAATGAAAACTACAATGCTATATATCACTGCATACCCATTAGCATGAATGAAGTTAAAATTTAAGACAATATCAAGTATTGTAGAGGAAGTGAAACTACTGAGACTTTCATATGTTACTGGATCAAGTACAAAATGATATCATCACTTTGAATAAGAGTTTGGAAGACTTTTTTTCAAAGTTAAAAACATGATTAGTATATGTCCCAGCAGTTACAAATTTAAGTATTTAGTAAGAGAAATGAGACAATATTTCCATACAAAGATTTTTATGTGGACCTACATAACAGTATTATTCTTAATATCCAAAACCTGGAAACAATCAAAATTTTTAGCAATTGACAAATGGATCTACAAATTGTGGTATACCCATAGTACAGAATACTAGTCAGTAACAAAAAGGAAAGAAACATTACTATATACAACAACATGCATTAATCTAAGAAAATATTTTATGATAAATAATTCAAACACAAAAAGCTACATGTTATATGAAACTATTTACATGAAATGCTATTTTTTTAAAAAACAATATGATAGCAGACCAGGTTGCTTGAATTTCAGGATCAAAAGAAAGGATTAACTGCAAAAAGGCAAGAAATGTAATAAGATGAAGAAATATGTTGAATATTGAATATAACAGGAACTTTTTTTTCTAGGATGATGAAACTGTTTTGAAATTTGATTTTCATAGTAGTCACCAGTTATATGTAATTATCAGTATTCATCACAATATGTACTAAAAATGGGTGAATGTTATGTACATAATGCCTGAATAAACCTAGACAGCTTTATAAATACAACTGAAGGACCAAACTGCTGCTTGGAAGTAAGAATGATAAGATTTTGTCTCCTGTACTTTGAACATGTTATCAGAAGGGACAGTCCTTGGAGAAGAACATTATACTTGGTAAATTAGAGGGTCAGTGAAAGAGGGAGAGCCTCAACAAGATGGGATAACACTGTGGCTTCAAAAAAGCGCTCAAACATAGCAATGGTTATGATGGTGGCACAGGACAGGGAAGTGTTTCCTTCTGCTGTTACTATGAGTGTTGCTATGAGTTGGAAGCAAGTCAATGGCACACAGCAATGAAAATAATACTGTAGGGCATACACACAAACACAAAATCAAAACATAACTTCTCAAATGTGATCATGCTGAAAATCATCAGGGATAGTTTAATTTAAAATATTTCTGGGCTTTAATCAAGTTACTATATCACAATATCTAAGTCAGCATAAGAAATTTGTATTTACAAACATTTCACAGTTGATCCTAATTGTAGCCAGGCTATAAAGAAATAGTTGGAAATTGCTGATAAAAATAAAACAAAACAAATGAAGAATTAAACAGTTTCAATTTCAAAGAATCTTTCCAAACTGAATTCATTAGCTGTATTTACTTATTTCATTTTTATTGTGATTTGCGTGAAAGTTTAAGTTTACAGAGAAAATTTGTTTTCCATACAGTAGTTCCTACACATTTTGTTTCATGACATTGACTGCAATTCCGCACAACTTAACAGCTCTCTTCCCACTTCCTCCCCATAGTTACCTCTTTCTTGTGTCTTTCTCTCCAATGCACTCCACCCACCCACCTGACTTCCTGTGCAAACACTGTCCTTCTCTTCTCCCATGATTGATCACTCCAAGGAGTGTATCTACCTGATGTAAATGTTCACCCCATATGTAACTAGGGGCCATACCTGCAGGGCTCTCACCACACTCTATCAGACCAGAAAACCTGGTCTTCTTCTTTTTTTTTTTTTTGATATTGAGTTTTGTTTCACTCTATCCAGGATCTCCTGCACTTTCCCCCCTCCCCCCAAGTGGTTGACTGTTGTACCTAGGTACCATCTAGTTCTTCTGGTCTCATGGTCATATAGGCTGAAGGTCACATGGTCTACTAGTCCCTTGGACTAACTGTTTCCATGTGTCTTTGCTTTTTTTCATTCTTCTTTGCTCTGGATGAGGAAAGAATCATTGTTGCATCTAGATGGCGGCTTGCAAGCTTTTAAGACCCGACTCACTACTCATCAAAGTAGGAGGTAGAACAACGTTTTTGTGCAGTGTGTTATACCAATTGAACTTAATGTCCCCTGAAACCATGGCCCTGAGCTCACAGGTCCAAGTACTTGTTCCCTCAGGGTAGCAAGTGGCAAAGAATCCACCACTACCTTGTCCCTTGCCAGCTCTACTATACACCCAGAAATTCTTATAGCACAAATATGCTTGTAGAAACATTGTCTGCCAATCCTATCTATATGTGCCCATGGGAAGACTACCCTCTGCCTAGACATTCCTGATCATTCAGGCTGTCCATCCATCTATCCACCTGTAGATCAATGCTTGCCATCACTGACAATGCAGTACTATACATGAGAAAAGATTCATCTTTGTTGTCTATACCGCCCATGTTATTTCTTTATGTTTTCCTCTTCCTCAATGCCACCATGTTGATCACTCTCTTTTGGTATATTGCCCTTCCCTTCACCCAAATCAATACTTGTCTTTACCTATCTATTAGTATTCCCTCTCTTCCCATCTGTGGTGGTTAAGATTGTGTGTCAACTTGGCTGGGCCTGGTTAAGTGGCTGGGCAGCTGCATGTAGTATTCCCTATGATGAGCCTGGTAATCAACTCCATGTTGGAATCTACTGTGGACAGCTGAGTAGTTGCCTTTGGGTGTGTACTCTGCTTCCCATATATAAGAAACAGCTTTGGGAATGGTCTCTAGTCTATGGCATGCTTGAAACCTGTGTGAAGCCTTGTCATTGTTCAGTAGCCTGTTGTTCAGTAGCTCTGCCAACCTTGGCACTTTCAATGGATGTGAATTAATGGCCTGCCATGTGGTTTGATAACATTGGGACTGTGCCATTTTATTTGTTGACCTTGGGCTTCCTAGCCTCAGCAGCTAGTAGCTTCCTGAGTGAAGAGATGCCTCCAGCTTCACTGGTCCAGGAGTAAGAGTCAGAGCTGAAACCCAAGGTTGAGGGGCCTTCATCCAGCCCCTAGAGCCTGGCACTTTGAATTTGGACTTAAAGCCTCCAAACTGTAAGAGAATAAACTCCAGTTTCTTCAAGCTATGCCATTTGTGGCATATTCTTGTCAGAGTGACACTAGATAATCAGAACAGAATATGGTACCGAAGAGAGTGGTGTACTGTTCTGACAGATACCTAAAATATAGAAACAGGAGTGGAGTGCATCCTTGACCCAAGACCCTGGCAGAGAGACCCTGGCATATGGCATAAGAGACAGCAGAAGCAGAGCCTAGAGACTGGTACAAGAGATGGCCGTAGCAGAGCACAGAGACTGGCATTAAACAGCAACGGGCTTACCAGCCCAAGGAGGAGAAAGCTGGATGCCATTGGGTAGGTGGCTTCCTGGCAGAGTGGGTTGCCTTCAGGTATTAACTGGTAGAAGAGACCGATGTGAGATGGAGTACCAGGTTGACCAGCCCACTGAGCAAGAAAACTGAGTGTTCTTTGGGCAGGAGGAATTCCAGCAGAGTGGGTTGCCCTTGGGCACTAATTGGCAGAAACAGAGAGGCCAAGAAAACCTACCCTCAGCCTCAAGGGTAGGACCATGGCCTTTGGGGGTGGAACCACAACAGCACCCTAAGTTTCAAAGAGCCAAACCTTCACCAACTTGGTTCTGGAGTGTGAGGCTGCTCATTCTTGTGATCTAGTGGAATCGAGTCATAGCTGCTGCCCAAGAGTGAGGGGGCAGGGCTTCTATGCCCAAGAGGGAGAGGAATGGGGCCCACCAGGCCAAGGGGGTGAGGTGACCACTCAGGAACTAGGGAACTGGACTCCCCCAATGAAGAGACCTTTACAGATACCACCCACTGAAGATCTGTACAGGTGCCAAGTTGACAAGGGGTGAAATTGTGGTGGTTAAATTTGTGTGTCAACTTGGCTGGGCCTGGTTGAGTGGCTGGGCAGCTAGATGTAGTATTCCCCATAATGAGACTAGTAATCAACCCCATGGTGGAAGCTACTGTGAGCAGCTGAGTAGTTGCCTTTGGGTATGTGGTCTGCTTCCTATACATAAGAAACACCTTTGGGAATGGTCTCTATCTATGCCATGCTTGATCCCTTCATGTAGCCATGTTATTGTTCAGCAGCCTGCCGTGCTTTGCCAACTTTGGGACTTTCAATGGACTTAAATTAATGGCCTGCCGCATAGTTTGATAACATTGGGACTGTGCCATTTTATTTGTCGACCTTGGGCTTGTTAGCCTCAGCAGCCAGTAGCTGCCTGAGTGAAGTGATGCCTCTACCTTCACTGGTCTGGGAGCAAGAGGTAGAGCTGAAACCCCAGGTTGAAGGGCTTTTACCCAGCCCCTAGAGTCTGGCACTTTGAACTTGGACTTAAAGCCTCCAAACTGTAAGTGAATAAACTACTGTTTCTTCAAGCCATCCCATCACTGGTAACCAACAAAGAAAGTCTCCTTCCATATATAAACTTTCCCTTGACTTTTTATAATAGTGAACTAATACAATATTTGTCCTTCTGTGTGAATCAGATAGCTTTTATTATGTTAAAAAAAAAATCACCCAAAACTCCACATGTTAAAACAATAAGACATTTACTATTGCTAAAGGTCATTTTTTAAAGTTTTGCAGATTTCGACCAGCGTCAGCTGATTCCAGATCTGTAGTCAGTTAGCAGACTGGCTGAGGATGATTTTTTAGAATGACTTCACACACGTGTATGGCTGTTGGTTGTCTACCAGCTGTGATAACTGGGATACTTATCCCTTACAGTTGATCAGGCTAGCTTGCCCTTATATAGATGATAATAGCAGGGATATACGAATAGATAAATCCACCATTCATCTGTCTGCCATACTGTGGTGGCTTGTGTGTTGCTGTGATGCAAGAAGCTATGAAACTGGCATTTCAAATACCAGTCAGGCCACTCATGATGGACATGTTTCAGTAGAGCTTCCAGACTAAGACAGACTCAGAAGAAAAAAATGAATGTCCACTTTTGAAAAAAAAAAAATTAACCACTGAAAATCTTATTAATAAAACATTGTCTGATAGATGGTTTGACACAGTGCTTGCAACAATGCACTCAAACACAGCAAAGACTGTGAAGATAGCACAAGACAGGGTAGTGTTTTCTAATTTTGTACACGGGGTCACTGTGAGTCAAAACTGCCTCAGTGACATCTAACAACAATAACAACATTCCTAAGACTCTTGAAGTGTAGGCCATGGGAGGAGCTTTGGAAATGGGACAGGAAACTTTTGAATTGTGTTTTAATTAGGCTGTTTGTAGATATCACCTAAAATGTTGATCAAGAAGATCCTATCATTTTTGGAGAAATATATTTCGACATAGGTCTAATGTGGTTCCAAAAAGTACGTGTTTTCACCATGAAAACTTCCGCAGTTATCAGCACATTGCCATACTACTGACTATATTCAAATACTCAACACTTGACCTTGCTCTTTGGGCTCCACTGTAAAGAAGGATTCCTATATCCAAATAATTAGTTTGCTTTTACCTGACATAAGGTAAAATATGGATTAACCAACTTCATTACATGTTAACTAAACTGTACTGACTTTTCTTGGTACCATTTTTTGTGACAAGAAGTCTTCTGATTTATCAGAAATATACATTAGACTTGTCCTTTGTCACTACTCTACTTTTGATATGTTCTCTAGTGTCTTAAAAAATAATAGCAAATGATTCTCTGTAAGAACTTGCAACTAGGAAAATTTTGTGAGGAAACAACTGTAGCAGCTTTTTAAGATCAAAGCTCAGGACTTATGTAAAGTGGACTTGGCAGGATTTTGTTTAGGAGATGCAGAATCAAACTTACTGGCCTGTGTGAAAATTGATTAACTAAAATATCATCAATCCTCTTGCTGACCACATCCCCAGAAACAGGCAACTGGGCTCCTGGGCAGCTACATGACCAAGCAGAACATAGCCAGCTGTCAGACTGCTCAAAGAACAGGAACCTCCAGAGTCCAGTACAGTTCTAGCAAAAGTGACAGTGACTGAAAGTGCATATCCAGTCTTAACCATTCCATGAGCTGGAACCTATTTGTTCCCCTATGCAAGTTTTTAACATCTAATAAATGTTTGTGTGAATTTTCTAGAAGAAGAGGGTGACATTGTGAGCTTAATTTTCAGATATCTGGAATGTTACATCTTCCTAAGAAGTTCAGGAATGTTACATGTGTAAATTAAACCCCAAAACCTTTTAATTCTAGCCTTTTCTTCAAATCAGAATGACTTCAGAAAGACCAGTCTGATCTTGTACTTCATTCTAACAGCCAAATGTAGACACAAATAAACAGAGGATGAAGATACATGGAGCCTCATAATATTTGTCAGAGGTCTTTAAAAGTATGATTGTTCCAAATCAGAGCTCATTTGAATAGTTAGTCAACAATGAAGAAATCATTTTAGAGATGGTTAAATGTAACCTGTAAAGTCACAATTTTCAATTACCATGGTTTATTTGTAGGAGAGGAAATTATTCAACGTGAGTCATTTTTATTTCAATAAGACTTTTTTCCTCCTTAAATCCAATCAAGTTTCTCAAAAATTACAGCATAAAACACATTAAATTAGAGTAGGATTTAAACTTCATGGAGCTTTCACTAGTTTTTATGATAAGCACTTTCATATTATATTTAAATTGGTTTCCATTTCTTTAAAGAATCATTAACATGCTGAGAGCCAAATCATGTGCCCATAAACAGTCATTGTATCTTTTACTAGTTGCTAATGCTGCAACTATCATAAAATTTTTCTAATCAACAGTTGGAAAAAAAGACATTATTATAAAACCAAAACCAACTAATTTAAAACCATGGAATATAACAAAAATATATCATTTCATAGAGTACCCTTTATGTGATATGTTGGCTTTTGTAAAGATAACAGAAACAAAATCAATAATCAAACTTGATCAATTCATTGAATAATTCACTAATGTCATTTATGAAAACAAGAGGGTAGCCAAAGGATAAGATTCTAAGTTTAATTTTTAAATGTATCCCCAAGCTTTTTTTTTTTTTTTTACTAATTTTAAAATGAGTTAATATATAATATCTCTGTTATAAATTTTTAAATATAAGATGGTAGAAAAAAAATACTTTTGCTCAATGTTCTGCTTAGGCCAAACTTAAATTATCATTTCATGTAATTATAATATTTCTCTTTATTTCAAAATGTCAAACAAAAACATACTATGTACCACCACCAATTCAGCAAGAACTTGTACACTGCCAAATTACCTTGTTTTCTAACTTTTCCACATATCTTTTAACCAAAAATTTTGAAAGCCATTTAGTTCTTGTCTCACAATAAGCATGCATATTGGCACATTTAATTCTCATGAAAACTTTATGAAGTAGGATTCCCATTATTCTAATTTCATAGAAGTAATAACCAAGGCACAAGAAAGTTAAGTAATTTAAGTGGTAGAGTCAGACCGCAAACCCAGTTGGTCTAGTTAAAGTTAAATTACCTTTCTCACTAAGCTAAATGAAGAGTAGGAAAAAAAAAAAAAAGAAAAATGTCTCCATCCTATACAGCACCGTGTAGATGGGTGAGGGTTTTGGACTACGTGTGGGAAGTTTACATGCCCCTCAGCATGCTCTGACTTTTGCTTTTACTCTCTTTCAAGCAATCTTCTGAGCAGAATTTAGAATTTCCGGGAATGCCATTCTTTACACATTGTAAGTGATATAATAGTTTTCAGTAAACTTTTAGTAACCATCTCAACTTAATAATTTTTTGAAAACTTAAAATAACATGCATGAAAATATCTTCTGAAATAATTACATAGGGAACTTTAGAAGAAGACATCAAATGAAATACCTGACTTCATGTGTAACGGTAGGAACTAGGCCACAAATTTGGTTGACTTTCCTAAAAGTAAAGTTAAATCCAGTCAGATATAAGGTGATTACAGTCAAGAGGACGAACAAAGTGCTTAGGAGAAAGTTATGTTCTACCAAAATTGAACAATTTCTTCCATCTCTTTATAAAGATGCATTGCAATATAATACTGAATGAACCTAGTACACATCTACTTTAAAAAATATTTTATTCAATGAATTGTAATAAAATTAGCTACAGCATAATTTTCAAATGTAGTTGCATTAAATCTATCATTAAAAGGAAGGATAAAATATATTGCATTCATTTTGCAAAGCTGAAATTATAAGCATGCAAGGAATTTTAATAATATTTCAAGCAATATTCAGTAATATTATTGTATATCTTTTAATAAGAATTGATCACTGGAGAATTAGAGGTCTAAATTATTTATAAAGATCCTGAAGATTTAGTTGGTTCTCATTATTAACTATGGGAAGACCAAAATGCTTTGAAAGCTAACAGGGGATAACACTGTTCTTTTACATACACACACACACACACACACACACACAAGATACGGAATAAGAAGACCTATTTTAATATATGCTTGTAGTATTTCTACATGAATTGAATCCTATGAAAGAATTGAAGGAAGAGAAAAAGCACACCTTGGAAACGCTTCTTTAATTAATCCAACACAAAGAAAAAGAAACATTTATATATTAAAGCATAAATAGAAAAGTTTTAGTCTTGATAGATTTGTAAACAATATGCTACAAATTACCATTCATGTCAGTACATTTGTGTTTACTCTTTCATTAAACACTACATAATTTGATGGCACATAACAACAACTACAATTTAATTACATATATAAAAGAAAATTATATACTTATAATTATGTGTATATATATATATATATATATACACACACACACATATATACATACACAAATATATATAATACATGTATGTATACACATATATTTGCCAGCTTATTTTAGCTTTGGTTGTGAAAATCAACAAGAGGGTATCTGATCAAACTTTGAATTTACTCTCAAAACTCTTTAAATTGAGTTTCCTGAATTGCAAAGCTTAAACTCTGTTTCATTGTGATCCTACAACGTGATTACCTATGAACAAAATACTTTCATTTGAAGTCCTTGATAAATATCCTCTGGCTTATTTCTTTGAACTTTCTGTACTTGTCCTTTCTAAGCATTTACCTACATGTTGGGAAAATATAGCCTTTATCCATAGCATGGTTGAATAGTAATTCTTAATAGAAAAGTCTAGCTGTCTATCTTAGAAAAAATTGAAAGAGGGAGTAACTAAAAGAATTAAAAAAATGCAAAGTTTAAAATTACTCTGCTTCTAAAAAAGTTGAAAATACTGAGCATAGTAGATAAAAGTATTTCTTAAATATATTAAAATATAATTAAAAAGACTTTAGAAAATATTAATATAGTTGACAAAATGTCAATGTAGTTAATATTAAAAGTTTTAATATATTGAGTTGAATTTATATTATGGAAACATTTTCAATCTTCACAAAACATAATCACTGATTTCACAAGAGAAGAAATCATGAAATAATTTCATAATTATTTCATTATTTCACAATATGAAAAACTGTGAAATGAATAATACTCTTGATGTAATGCAGCAAACAATATTTAGAATTAGTCACAGAACACTACTGCACATTCCTAAGAGGTATGTATAATCCACCAGAAAGAACAGGAAGAAATGGCGTCAGCATTTAGTGTAGTGAATAGTATGCATACAAAAAGACTCCAAGGCTGGTGTCATTTTATAAATGAATAAAATGAACTACCAAAAATGTGATTGTTTTCCTCCAAAGTTATATTTAGTTAAGGATAAAATGAAGACAAAAATAAAATCTTTGTCATGCACAGTCATCCTTTTTTCCTTCCTTTTAATAATTGAAAATAATTTATTATAAGCATGTTGTTTTATAACTATAATTCACTCAGCAATTTTGACTGAAAGAATTGAAAAAAAAAGAGTCAAAGAAGTTATTTAATTTAATTGATCTGTCCTTTGACTGTTGTAGCTATTTCAGTCATACAATTCAAGAGTTAAGATTAAAAAAAAAAAAAAAGAAAACCTTTTTCAAGCAATGTTTCTCAGAGTATTTGCTGTGAAGACGTCATACCGTTTATTTATTTATTTATCTGCTTGTTTATCTTTATGTCTGCCTGAGAGTTCTTTTGTGAAGTGCAATTCAATTGAATTGCTAGGATTTCCATTTCAAACAAGACAATGTAAGGAGCTCCATGTCCCCACTTCCCAGTAAAAGTTATAAATAAATAAAAGCAAACAACCTTAAATTCTCTAAAAATTACCATAAGGACATATAACAAATATTTTTTTCAAGAAGTTCTACGAAAATTCAGTAAAAACTGTGAGAATCTTTTGTATATGATACAAGACCTATATACAACCTCCTCATCCCACTTTAATGAAACAGAAACTGTTTCCCAGATTAGTACAACCCCAGTAACCAAGGATCCCATTACAAAAGCCCTTAGTAGGTTGTGATGAGAGAGGCCCTTTACCTCTTTCTCTCACAAACCCTTAACTATAGTCTAAACATAAGAGAGAATATGAGAGAGGCAACCTACAAAATCTAATCATTATTTCTTAAAAATGTCAAAGTCATCAAAAACAAGGGACATGTGAAAAACTGTTACAGTCAAAAAGAGCCTAAAGATATAGGAAATCTGACAGGCCATTGAAACTGAATGTGGATGTTAGGTAGGACAAAAGAAATATGAATAAACTCTGGACTT